>NW_015161449.1:174879-184331 GCF_001447785.1 Gekko japonicus
TATATAAATCAATGGTGAGACCTCATTTGGAATACTGTGTGCAGTTCTGGGCACCACACCTTAAAAAGGATATTATAGCTTTGGAAAAAGTGCAGAAAAGGGCAACTCGAATGATAAAAGGGTTGGAACACTTTCCCTATGAGGAAAGGTTAAAGCGCTTAGGGCTCTTTAGCTTGGAGAAAAGACGACTGAGGGGTGACATGATCGAGGTTTATAAGATTATGCATGGGAAAGAGCAGGTAAAGAAAGAGGTACTTTTCTCCCTTTCTCACAATACAAGAACTCGTGGGCACTCCATGAAACTGCAGAGCGGTCGGGTTAGAACGGATAAAAGGAAGTACTTCTTCACCCAAAGAGTGATTAACACATGGAATTCACTGCCACAGGAAGTGGTGGGTGCTACAAGCATGGACGGCTTCAAAAGGGAATTAGATAAGCATATGGAGCAGAGGTCCATCAGTGGCTATTAGCCACAAGGTATAGCTAGGGGCTCTGGGGCAAGTGATGCTCTGTCTTCTTGGTGCTTGGGGGGGGGGGTCAACAGTGGGAGGGCTTCTAATGTCCTGGCCCCACTGCTGGACCTCCTGATGGCACTGGTATTTCTGGCCACTGTGTGACACAGAGTGTTGGACTGGATGGGCCTTTGGCCTGATCCAACATTGGCGTCTCTTATGTTCTTATGTTCTTAAGTCTGCCAGCGCAATGTGGATACCTCCCCAGCAGGGGACAGGTGTGGAAAATTCACTTCCAAATAGGAGGAGTGTATATACAAATATGGGCCCTCAGGCAAGAAACCCAATAGCTGAGTCTGTTTGCCTGGCTGTAGCGGACAGACACATGTGGACCAGAGGCCCGACTCCAGCAGGCACTGCCCGAGCAGGGGACAGGTTAAAAAAACTCACTCCCAAATAGGGGGAGCGGATATACAAATATGGGCCCTCAGGTAAGGAATCCAATAGCTGGTCTAACTGCCTGGCTGTAGCAGACAGACATGCACAGGTCAGAGGTCTGGCCCTACAAGATACCACCCCAGCAGGGAACAGGTGTGAAAAATGCACTCCCAACTAGGTGGAGTGCATACAGATATATGGGCCCTCAGGCAAGGAACCCAGTCATGGTCTGTCTACCTGGCTGTGTCAGACAGATAGGTGTGGGTCAGAGCCCCATCAGACACTGCCCCAGCTGGGGACAGGTGCAAAAAATTCACTAACAACTAGGAAAGTGTATAAAGAAATATGGACCCTCAGGTGAGGAACCCAGTAGCTTGGTCTGTATGCCTGGCTGTAGCAGACAGACAGGTGTAGATCACATCCCTGACTCCACCAGACCCCACCCATTCCAGGGACAGGTGTGAAAAATTCAGTCCCACTGAGGCTTTGAAAATGATGGCTGGCAGTAAAGGTCACCCTATGAAATGCAAACTCACAGCTGGCACCCCAAATAGAAGCAGATAAGGGGGCTTGAAATGGAAAGGTGGGAGTTCAGGGAAGTCACCCTAACAGCTCTGGACACACAGATCGGCACCCAAATAGAAGCAGTTGGTGGGATTTGAAATGTGGATCCTGGAGTCAAGAAAAACCACCCCAGAACCTCTGGACACTAAGTTAAACCCACAAAACAGAACCAGAGGGGGGGGGGTGAAAAGCGGGAAGTGAAGGGAAGGAACCCCAGTGACTTTGCACACAGTCCCTCAAGGCAGGCTGGGTGCAGGGAGGGAGGCTGGAAAACACAGGACAACCCCCCCCCCCAAAAAAAATAAAAATAAAAACAGGTAACTAAGGGGGTCACTAAGTAAACTCAGCCCTCTCCACCTAAAAATGCTGCACCAACAAAGAGAGTGCACACTCATCCAACGCTTATATAGATCTCCCCTTCCCATTGTGAGTAATGGAAAGGAAACGTTGGTATTGGCTGGCAGCAATGCCTCTCAAGATTTGGAGGCTCCATATTTGTTTTTCCAATGCTGGAAAACGTCACCACCCCCACAGTCATCTAACCTTTTCCCACCAGACTTTCTTTGAGGTTTCTGGGTTCTGAGCTCCTCTGAGCCATGCCACGTGATCCCCAAGCCACAGCTCACGAGCCTCAAACCAGGCAAAATTCAGACCAAACTTTGGCACATCAAGTGGTTTGTGCACAACCCTCGTAAATTCATAAGCCAGGCTTGAAGTGAAGAGACTGTTCTGCAGCCACCCTTTCCCCTCAGTCTGGTCTGTTTCCTGCTGTGGGCACTTCTGGCAAAGTTGCATGTTAGCTTCATTCAGCTGTCTTCTTGTGGTATTTCTTGATCCAGATATGAGGGCTAATGTATTAGAACTGTTCAAGTATGAAAGATCCCACTTTGATAAGTGAGATTGCATTAGGAGATCTACAGGTTCCTTCTGGCTTCATTATTAGAAATCTGTTTTCCTCTCAGCAGATCTGTGATAGTTGTGGTTATTTCATGAGAAATAAGACAACATGACACAGCCCTGTGATGAAAGGCAATATCACTCTCAAGAGATGGAGGAATACGCTAGAAATATTTCCATCCTTTTGGCACTCCTTTTCTCTGCTGTTTATGTTAATAGATGCATAGAAGTCCACTTCTCCACACAGCCCCAGGGCTGGTGCCAGAGTTTTTTGAACACAAAGCGAGGCTACCTTCTGCCCCACCCCGTGCGCCCAGCAATTTTCAACCCAAAATGCATTTTAGGAAGAATGAAAAACACAAAATTTGAATTGCTAATTTCTTTTTTAAAAAATGTATTTAAACAAGTAATACAATTTCTGGTTTTCTCTCTTAAACAGAAGAACACAAATCACAAAGCATTTTGAAAAATCCTGTTAATTGTAATGTTGAAATGGAAGTCTCTTTTTTCCCAATTAACTTTTTTATTCTTAAAGACATTTTATTGTTATATTTTACGTATACATCATTATAAATGCTTTTAGATAAACCCCAGTTATCACAGGTGGTTGTTCCTGTAAAATGCCACAAACCCCAATCCTCAAATTAGTGTATCAGAAACGTTCGGTCTCTATCACACTAAACCTCAACATGGCGCACTAAGGCTCAGGAGGTCCACCAAAGTAACCACAGAGTAATGTACTAAGATAGAGTTAACATAGCAAGAATAGTTAATAGCCGGGACTGTCATGTTATATTTATAAATTGTACACTTCCAATGTTTCCAATTATTTTCTTGCTGTAATCTATATCTCCCTGTTATGGTTATGTGTTATCGAGCTATGTGCATTGTAAAACAGTATAAAAATAAAATATATTATAAATGCTTTTAGATAATGTGTATTATATTGCTATATTTTAGTGAAGTACTTTATTGTTATATCTGTAAATGCATTTTATCTCAACGACTCTCGATTGTAAAGGCCTATGGCCATATACGATAAATTTTCTACCTTCCTACCTACATAAGACAAAACTGACATAAAAAAGTAAAAAAAAATTCTTACAATTCCTTGTTTAAAAAACTCATGCCTAATTTATCGTACATTTATATATTTCACTTTGTATCATTATGTATATATCGTGCAAATATATCAAACTTGTACTTTATGTCTTTTTTTGTTGTTCAGTCGCACAGTCGAGTCCGACTCTTCGCGACCCCATGGACCAGATCCCGCCAGGCCCTCCTGTCTTCCGCTGTCCTCTGAAGTTTGCTCAATTTCATGTTCGTTGCATCGATGACACTGTCCAACCATCTCATCCTTTGCCTTCCCCGTCTTCTTCCATAGTTCAAAAGAATCTATTCTTCGGCGCTCGGCCTTCCTTATAGTCCAACTCTCGCAGCCATACATGACTACTGGGAATACCATTGCTTTGACCATGCGGACTTTTGTTGGCAGGGTGATGTCTCTACTTTTTATCATGCTGTTTAGGTTTGCCATCGCTTTCCTCCCAAGGAGCAGGAGTCTTTTAATTTCATGGCTGCAGTCACAGTCTGCGGTGATCTGGGATCCCAGGAACGTGAAGTCTGTCACTACTTCCACGACTTCCCCTTCTATTTGCCAAGGAGTGATGGGGCCGGATGCCATGATCTTAGTTTTTTTGATGTTGAGCTTCAAGCCCACTTTTGCGCTCTCCTCTTTTACCCTGAGCAAGAGGCTCTTTAGGTCCTCTTCACTTTCTGCCATTAGAGTGGTATCGTCTGCATATCTGAGGTTGTTGATCTTTCCCCCAGCAATCTTAATTCCCGCTTGTGATTCATCCAGGCCAGCATTTCACATGATGTACTCTGCATATATATTAAATAAGCAAGGTGACAATATACATCCTTGTCGTACTCTTTTTCCTATGCTAAACCAATCAGTTGTTCCATATACGGTTCTAACTGTCGATTCTTGACCCTTATACAGGTTTCTCAAGAGACATGTGAGGTGGTCTGGTACTCCCATCTCTTTAAGGACCTGCCATAGTTTGTTGTGATCCACACAGTCAAAGGCTTTAGCATAGTCAATGAAGCAGAACTTCTGGGTAAGATTTAGAGTCTTTAAATATCCAAAATGCCCAGACATTTTGCTATCATGCCCCATGGACAGAATCTCCCCCCAGAGGGATCTAGGGATGAATAGCTTGTCTTGGCAGTACCAACAACTATCCTCCTTTTCTGCTAGAGTTCCCTCCTTTTCAAAGTCCCACTTATCTTCTTCAGTTAGGGCAGACCTTACTTTATCCCCCAAAAGTCAGTTGTTTGTGGGGCTCCCTCCTTCACCTTCCGGCACGTCAACACTGCCCCTTCCAGTTCGGGAGGGGGTACACATGGTGTCCATCACCTCCTTCTGGTGACTTGCATGTTGAGGGAGGTGGGACAAGGCGTAGGCCAGGAAGTTCAATTTGCTATGGAAATGTTTCAGGGTTAAATGAAACTTAGAAAAGAACTCCACCCACCTCAACTGTCGAAATTAATAATAAAAAAAACTGTTTGGTGTTGAGGCGCTGGGGGGCTCACAGGGCTTCGAGGTTTTTATGATCACTCCAAACTTCAAACAGCACCTGGGCCCCCTCCAGCCAGTGCCGCCAGGTTGTTAATGCCAGTTTTATAGCTGTGGCCTCTTTGCCCCATACCACCCAATTCCTCTCAGATGCAGTACCTGAGGAAGTCCAGCTCTTCTCTACTGAACTCGCACTTGGAGTGCTTAGCAAACAGGCGGTTCTCATAGAGGGCTTTCAGTACATCACACACCAACTTCACATGCAACTCCTTATCTTTTGAATAGATCAGAATATCATCTAGATAAACAAGGACCCCTTTGTATAGGTGCTTGTGCAACACTTCATTGATAGTAGAGAAGTTCATGAATACCCCTGGCGCTGCAGCCAAGCCAAAGGGCATCACCAAATACTCGAAATGGCCTAGCAGGGTGCTGAATGCCATTTTGTGTTCATGCCGCTCCCTAATGCAGACCTGAAAATATGCATCCCGCAAGTCCAATTTGGTATAAATCTAGCCTTGCGAGGCCTCGGCTAGTAAATCCTTAATAAGGGGAAGGGGTAGGCATTGGAAATAGACACCACATTCAACCCTCAGTAATCTGTGCACAGTATCAACCCCCCATCCTTTTTCTTTTGGAAAAGTACCGTCGCCAAGAACCGTGAGGAAGCCGTCCGAATGAACTCCTGCTCTAGGTTTTTGTCATTGAATTTTCTCAGCTCTGCCTTTTCATCTGGGTTTATGGCATACAGCTTCCCCTTAGGCATCTTATGGTTTGGCAAGGTCTCAGTTGCACAGTCTGATTTCTGGTTGGAGGCAATTCACCTGTTTCCTCTTCCTTGAACACCTGGGCCAGGTTGTGGTACTTGGGAGGGATGAGGTTTAACTCCTCCCAAGCCAAACAAGCTTGCACCAGCATCAGGGTAGGTACCTCCCCCCATTTCGGGTCCCACATGTGGTCTTGGTAGTGGGGTCTAGGAACCATAAGATACATGCACTCCACTGTACATTAGGGTCATGGTCCTGGAGCCAGGGGCTTCCTAGCACCATTAGGAATTTTGCCTAGAGATTCACCACAAAGGATGATTGCTTCCAGTGAGCAGCCATCCCCACAGGCACCAGGGTTGTTTGGTATTACGATGGGTTCTTTGAGGGCCCGGACCTTCACCTCCAACCCAATGACCAAAGCTGGGCTAATTAAATCTCTGGAACACCCAGGGGAACACCCAGGGAGTGGAGAGAACATGGTGAGGTGCTGCTATAAAGTAAGGGTTTTTTTGTCTTTCTGCCTTTTGCCTTTCCTAGCTGCTGTGTGAGAAGCTGAGTGTGAGTGGGTTCTTTGGAGCCTGCTAGAGATTGGTTCTGTTTAAGTCTGTTTGAGACTAATTGTGTTTTGGGCACTGCTGGGGACTGAGTGTGTTGCTGTTGATTACAAGCCCCGCCCCCTACTGTGCTGAGCTCTGCTGTGCTTGGCAGGAAGTGACCTTTTGAAACAAAAGTTTCCTCCTCGCCATTGGTGTGAGCCTTCGCACAAGCTAAAGAGTGAGAGCTAAAGGGCTCTTTGCTTGTGGCTCTTAGCCTGAGGATCTGCCTGAGGGCCCTGATACTCTTCTCAAAGTACTCTTGGAATATACTTGGATGGCAATGATGTCAACTGAAGGTTTGTTTTCCTTTTGGGAGAGAAGATGGACTTCAATTGTCAGAAGTGTAAGCTGGTCAGGCTTTTGGAAGAGAACATTCAGAGCTTGCAGGAGAGGATCACCATCCTTCAGGAAATCAAGAAAGAGCCTGGGAACTCTGCAAAAACATGAAAAAGAAAGTCAAGGAGAAGAAGGAAGAGTCAATCTCCATTCTGAGCCTCCTCTCAGTTCTACAGTACAAACCCAAAGACATTGACTAAGATGACACTCTGGTCCACAGGAACTCAAAAATCATTTTGAGATGCTTGAGAGGGTGACAGAGACGAGAGTGGAAGGAGAGCCACAAAGACCTGGAAAAGGGAGTGAAGTGGACATGGTGCTGCACAGAAGTTGAAGGAAATGGAAAGTGGTGGTCATCGAGGACTCTCTGCTCAGGGTTATGGAATGTCATGTGTCCAGGCCAGATCCCCTACTTCGAGAGATGTGTTGCTTACCTGGGGCCAGAATTCAGGATATTACAGACCAACTGCCAAAACTGATAAGACCTACTGGTCAGTACCCATTTGTGCTGGTTTGTGTGGGGAGGAATGACACGGCTGTGAATACCATCACAAAAAATAAATAGGACTATGAAGCTCTTGGAAGGCAGTTGAAGGCATTGGGGGCACAGGTGATATTCTCTTCTATCCTTCCAATCAAAGGAAGAGGAGTGGGAAAAGACCAGACTATAATCAAAGTGAATCATTGGCTGAGATGGTGGTGCCGGCAGGAGCGCTTTGGGTTCTGGGACAATGGGATAAATTTTCTTAGAGAAGGCCTACTAGCACATGATGGGCTCCATCTCTCAAGGTCAGGGAAGAAAATGTTCGGAAAGAACCTGGAGAGCTTAATCAGGAGAACTTTAAACTGAAGCTGCAAGGGGATGGGAACGATCAACATGGGGACTTCAATGAATAAGTGAAAACAGTGGGGACCCACCTGGGTAGGACAGGTCAACAAAGGTTCAAGGCTACAAGTGCCTATATATCAATGCCTGTAGTATGGGTAATAAGAAGGAAGAGCTTGAGATTCTCTTGCAAACAGAGGGCTATGATATAATAGGAATCACTGAGACTTGGTGGGATAATTCTCATTACTAGTATGTGGTAGTGGATGGGTATGAGTTGTTAAAAAAAACCTGGAAGATGAGAAGAGGAGGCGGAGTGGTGCTGTATGTGAAGAGGGCTAGATTGTCAGGAAGTTCTGGAGAATGTGGCTGACAGCCCTGTGGAAAGTATATGGGTGGAAATAAGGGGAGGTAGGACAAAGGGTATTGTTGGAGTCTGCTATGGACTGCCTGACCAGGGACAGGAAATGGATGCTGCCCTCCTTGAACAGATTGGTAGAGTATCCAGACATATGAACCTTATAATTATGGGAGACTTCAACTTCCTCGATGTGTGCTGGGAGACAGGTTCAACAAAGCGAAAAGAATCATGCAACTTCCTGACCTGTCTGGCCGACAACTTCCTTTTTCAAATGGTGGAGGAAGCTACAAGGGGCTTGGCCATAATAGACTTAATATTAACCAACAGGGAAGAATTGGTAGATGGGGGTGAAGATGGATGGGACCTTAGGGGGAAGTGACCATGTAATGTATTCATCCCCGACCGTGGAGGCGACCAGGTCGCCACACGGTCAGGTAAAGCAGCAGAGCTTTGGGTATGAGAACAAAGGGTCAAGCAGATCCTAGCCCACACCAATAGGAGGGCTTGGATCCCGACCGAGAGCCTATGGATCTCTCGGACACTGTAAATAGCCAATCACGGGTGTGGGGTTTGTGTGTGTGGGTGTTTTCGGGGGGCATATATGCCAGCCTGCGAGCCGGCTTCTTTGTCATATTCTGAACTAAGTAAAAGTAGGTTGGACTGAGATCACTCTCTGTCTGCATACTTTTCAGACCATGTCGTTGAATTCCAGTTGCTGTGGGGGGGTCAAGGAAGTTCGTAGCCAGACTTGTAGGTTAGATTTTTGTAGGGCTGACTTCAATGAACTCAGAGGCTTGATGGGAGTCATTCTGTGGGGGAGTGTGCTAGAAAGGAAAGGAGTGAGTGAAGGGTGGGCTCTTCTCAAACATGAGCTTTTGCGAGCTCAAGCCCTCACCATTCCAGCAAGACAGAAACATGGTAAGGGCTCCAAGAAAATGATGTGGATGAACCGAGAGCTCCAGAATAAGCTAAGGGAGAAAAAAGAAATGGAGGGAAATGGAGGGAAGGTCAGACCTCTAAAGAGGAGTATATGAGAGTTACTAGGTACTGCAGATCAGCCATCAGCAGAGGTCGATTCGGGGGGGCTCGCGGGGGATCGCCATTCCCCCGGGTGAGGTGCGGGGGCGGGGCACATGATGAAGCCCCGCCCCCTGCTTCCGGCTGCCCCGCTTCCATCCCTCATTCAGCCAGGAGGAGGCAGGAGAAGAGGGAGGGTAAGTTGCTTCCTCCCCGCCTCTCCCCACCCCTGCCTGCCTGGGCCAGGGAGGGCCTTGGCGGGGCTTCCTCACACTCCCACTGGCCTTGCAGGTCCACTGCCCCCCTGATGGGGCTCGGCAGTGGAGCCACAAGGCTGGCGGCAGCCGGGACCATTGGGGTGGGGGGGCTTGGCAGGGCTTCTCCGCGCTCCCGCTGGCCTCGCAGCTCCACTGTCGAGCTCAACAGGGGCTTGGCGAGAGCTAAAACCAGGGTGGCCACCAGAATTGTTGGGGGGAGGGAGTGAAAACAAAGTATAAATGCCTGGATTTTCTGTGTATTTTCCATAGCAATGTGGTCATCTGCCCCTATGCTTGGTTTATAGCTGTTTTGGTTTATAGCTGGTCTTGGTTTATAGCTTTTTTCTCTCCCTGGAA
>NW_015161449.1:184461-198750 GCF_001447785.1 Gekko japonicus
TGTTAGATCCCCAAGCATGAGAATAGATCCACGTTCAAAAGTAAAGCAAGATTTATTTCAAAGACATGGTTGATCACGAACACACAGAAATTGATTGGAATGACGTTTGTCAGCAGTACAGGTATAATAAAGGGATTTTGAACAAGGTTTGGACCAATGATCCTACTTCCCGCTGGAAACGGGGAGATTAGAAAGGGCGCGAAGTTACATGAGAAAGTAACGCCCGGTTTCCTAAACACAAGTTCCTTTCACACGGGTAAAGCTAAACAAGCATGAGCGCGAAGACATAACTCCCACTTCTCACCAGCTGGCGACCTTGGTTGCAGCAGATGCCTAACAGAGAAAACACTTCAACAACAGAAGATGGGGGGGGGGGAAGGAAGGGACGCGAGGCGACCCAGCAGAGAGATGGCAGCTCGCTGACATACTGCCCACCCGAAAATACACCTTAACCACCCCCTCCCGGCCCCGGCGGGAGACCTCCCGGATTCCCCGGGAGACCTCCCGGTTTGTCCGGGAACCGCTTGTGGAAGCGCCGAATCAGATAAGGGGCCCTAATATCCCCTACTTCCACCTATTCGCGGTGCTGGGGTCTGAAATCCACCCATTCAATCAGATACCATAGTTTACCACGCTTCCACCTAGAGTCCAAGATATCAGAGACCTCAAAATGTTCATCACCTTCAATCAATACAGGAGGAGGTTGTACCTGGGATGTACGTCCTGGAGGACTGGGGATGTCCCACAAGATTGGAGAAGAGTGAATGTTATCCCAATCTTTAAGAAAGGGAAGAAGGATGACCTGGGAAACTACAGGCTGGTCAGTCTGACTTCTGTTGCTGGGATGATATTAGAGCAGATTTTAAAGGGATCGAACTGTAAGCATCTGAAGGACCACTTAGTGATCTTGTGATGTATCAATACATGTAAGTTTCCCAAACAGGGCAAATAGTGAGGCCCAGGACAGGAAAACTGTAAAGGAGTCCCTTTTTTATATGCACAGTGGTCTCAATCAAAATTAAGTCAGCAATCTAGGGATTCAGATCTTACAGTGCAATCCTAAAGAAAGTTACTCCAGTCTAAACCTATCCATTTCCATGGGTTTAGACTGGAGTAACTTTTCTTGGGATTGCACTGTTTGTTGGGGCTTTATTTTACTCCAGTTCCCCCCCACACACACACCTTCTGTACCTTAACTCTCTGGATCCTAGCCACAATTTTGTGACTCTTCTGCATGAAGCTGTAGTTGTGATTTTGGTGAGTTTTGGCTGAGTGTTTAGCCTCAGGCTCTTCGGCCTTTCTGATGTGCATTTTGCATAGTGTGAAGGACTACATTGTATGGTGATCTTTTTCCTAGCACACATACTTGTTTGTTTTTATTTTGAAGCATATAATTCATATGTACCCAAAGGAGCTCACAGAGAAATACATTGTCTCAAGAACTTTGGGAAGGTAAGCAGCTTTGGGTCTCCCCCTTGGGGAGAAAAACAGTGTACAAATACTAAATTAATTGAACAGCAGCAGCATTCTAAAAATTCAAGGAGGAATCATAGAATCACAGAGTTGGAAGGGGCCCATACAGGCCATCTAGTACAACCCCCTGCTCAATACAGGATTAGCCTAGAGCATCCTTGACAAGTGTTTGTCCAGACTTCCATTGCCTAAAAGCCTACAGGTGGGGGTGGGAAGGGATACACGATAGTTGATTTAAATTTGAATTATTATTTTTTTCGTAAATTTTTTTATTCAGGACATAAACATTCATATTCAACCTTACATTTTCCATATTATTCTCATCATAATCAACCTTACATTTTTTATCTTAAGTAAATCTATCATGTTTTATTGGTAACCCCATGCATGGTGTGGGTCTGTAGGTTGCCTGTTATATTATTTTCTCTTTGTCTTACAGAATACGTAGAACAAAGTTAGCTGTGCAAAAGAATCAGTAGAATATGTCTTTATTTGTAGAATGCATTGGCAGAGTGGGGGGGGGGGAAGGTCATGAGGGATACGGTTGCCAACTCCAGGTTGGGAGGGTAGGGACTTCACTGGGGTATAATGTTGTAATCCCAGGAGATCTCCAGTGACCACCTGGAGGTTGGAAACTCAAGGGAAGTAAAGTGAAATATACAGTCCAAAGGCCCGTGTCAGAAATTTCCCCAGATTCTTCTTGAATCCAGACTATTACTGATATATGTTCATGCTTGCCTACTCACAATCACATATAGAAAACATGTCTTTTATTTTAAAAATTACATCTAAATTCTCTCTCTATTCTTTCCATTTGCTAGATAGAAAATCTTTTTTTTCCACCTTGCTACTTTAAGGGGAAATTTTGATGCAAACTGTGCTACCATTCAGATATAATATATAATTAAGGGAAGAAGAGATTGAATCCCATTGAGTACAGCCATTAAAAGCCTTCTTGTTTAATCTTCAATATTTTAGCAATAATGTCAAAAAGACCAACAGAACCAACTGATTTTCATTTTTAACGTTTAATTTATCTTTCTTTGGAGACAAAAAACAACACTCAGGTATGTGCATCGGATAAACATTATTCCAGACCCCAATTCGTGACTTCAGCTATCTGGATTAAACTGGATGCTGGTGCTCTTTATACAGGAAGAGCTTCCCTACTTTTAAACCAGGCTGTCACTTCCTGCTGGTGTTGTTTTATTGAGTGGCATCTGGGAGACACACAGCAGGGAACAGCATACCCTGGAGAGACAACTGGACTCTGTTCCTAAGCTACAGAATCCTACCCTGAGCGCTAACAAAGGAATGATGGCATTTACATAACAGAGCACAAAGCATGCAAAAGCGGGGCCTGCAACCAACTCTTCAGTATGGGCTGACAAATTCTGCAGGATTTATGTGTTCCATTTTGCTGATCTGCTCTCCCCCCTCCTCTCCTTTGGCATTCTGCCATGGAAAAAGCCATGTTAGGCAAGGGAAAGGGGGAGGAGAAAAGCCCTTCTCATCCAGGTGCTACATTTGATGTATACAGCATATGACCAAGCCTACCTTTGCTATTAAAAAGTGGACCTGGGGAAAAGACGCCAACACTCTTTAAATGTCATGTTTTCATATCTGTCTCAAAACTGGGAAATGAAAATAATTTTTTTTTTTTGGGGGGGGGGGATATGCCAAGAGGCTCTTTTGCACTGTTCTCTTTGGAGATTAGATTTGGGATGCCTGCAAGCATCAGCATTCTGAGCTCTCTGGGGATTTCAATTCAGTACTTCCCCTTCCATCCCCCACACTTGGTAAACAGAGCAGAACAGATGATGCACTGCAGAGGCCCCAGTTCAGGGTGCATTCTTGCCAGTAGCAACTTGATCTTTGAGTTGCCATGCTGGGAAGAATATCCCAGGCTATTTCTGTTGAAAGGGGGCAATCTCTCTCTCTCCCCCCCATTTAATTTAAAAATGCAAACACAAGCAAGGCTGTTTTCTGTACCACATAAATATATGGCAAATATTACAAACAGTGGAGTGAAAAAAAAATTGGGGCAAGGGCAAAGTTTGTTCTGTGTGGGCAAGTTTGGGCTTCCCTGTACAAGCTGATATGGATATGCTGCATTGCCATCTGAGATGGGAGCATGGTAATTGTTGTGTACTGAGCATGAACGGGATTAGGTGAAGGACCTAGCTTGGGGTTACTAAACAATAGATAGCCAGGATCCTGGAAGGAACCTATTGAACAGCAGTTCTTATGCAAATAGCCTATCACGGGGAGTGTGTGTGTGTTGGGTGTGGTGTTTTGCATGCATTTAAGCAGGACTCCGCTCCTGCGAGAGTTGTTTTTGAGTTGAGCTAATCACTAAATAAAATATGATCACTTCACACGTCTCGAATCCAGTATATTTCACTGGTGATGATGATGGGATCCTGATGAGCGAGCCTGAGCCATCCAGCACCGCATCATGCAACGAGCTCCAGTTCCCCGCGCCCCGCATCGCTCCACAGACCATGGCTGCTGCTCCGGGATATCTGCCAGAATTCAACCCCGCTCACCCCGAACTTTGGGAAACATGTGTGATGCAGCTGAAGTACTTCATCATGTTCCAGGACATAGATGACACTGGTAAGAAGAAGGCTCTCTTGCTCAGTGCCTGCGGCATCGCCACGCTGCAGCTCATCCAGGGCCTCATCGCACTAAAAACCTTGGAAGATGCCTCGTACTATGACCTCATCACGGCACTCACCGGCCATTTCACGCCACAGCCCACTAAGATGGCGCGCCGCATGGATTTCTTCACATGCCAGCAAAAGTCTAGCGAAGTGGCAACTGACTTTGTGGCTGACCTTCGCCGGCTGGCCCTCAACTGCCTATTCTGAGATCTCAAAGAATCCCTGCTCAACCAGTTTGTCATGGGCATCCAAGAACAGAAACTCCACCTCAAACTCATCGACCACGAGGAGCTCACCCTGGAGAATGCGCTATGAGAGGCCAACACTTTTGAGAAGTCCCAGTGTGACCACCAGGCCCACTTAGCGCACCATCAACCGCTGCCACACACCCCAAAGAAACTCTCAGGAGGCTCTGTCCGCAGGGGGGTCCCGCTGGCTTCACCCTCAGAGACTTTCAAAAGAACCCGGTGACCATTAAAGGGTGGGGCAAATTCCATGTGCAGTACAAGAACTTTAAGGGACTTTTGGACTTGGTGGTGGAAGGGCAGCTCACCAGTTTACTGGGATTGTCGTAGTTCACACACTTGGGTTTCGGAATGACGGGAGTGCATCACGTGTGGCCTACGAACGTTCATACTGTGAGTGACAAGTTCCCTGCTGTCTTTGATGGAACTCTTGGTCATTACAACGGTCTGCCCATCTCCCTAAACTTTGACCCGGCGGTGCAGCCCATCCGTATGAAGGCCAGGTGCGTCCCATTCGCTCTTAAGCCCAAGATAGATGGGGAGCTGGTTCGCCTGGTGGCCCAATTGGTTCTGGATCCTGTGCCACATGCTCTCTGGGAGACCCCTATTGTGACCCTCATTAAGCCCACTAGCGACGTCCACATCTACACAGATTACAAATGCATCATAAACAAGGCCCTACAGGACCACGCCTATCCGGTCCTGGTAGTCAGCCATGTATTGGCTTCATTGGCGGGAGTGGATATTTTCAGTAAACTGGATTTGACCCAGGTGTACCAACAACTTCCTGTAGACAATGCCACCGCAGAGGCCCAAACGATTGTGGCGCACAGGGGCACGTTCTGGGTTTGGTGGCTGCAATTTGGGGTCAGCGTAGTGCCGGGAATTTTCCAGAATTTAATGCACTCTCTCCTTAAAGGAATTCCCGGGGTTCAGCCATTCTTTGATGACATTTTAATCACGGCACCCACTGCTGAGGCCTTTGCCGAGAGGTTGTGCGCCATCTTACAACGTTTCCAAGCCGCCAGCCTCAAGGTGAAGCAGGAAAAGTGTCTCCTGGGGGCCCCACAAGTCGAGTTCCTGGGCTTCTCTGTTGACGTGCACGGCATCCATTTGACTCCAGACAAGGTCCGCGCCATCGTCAACGCCCCAACTCCCACATCCAAGTCAGAACTCCAGGACTTCTTGGGCTTGATGAACTTTTACAATTCCTTCCTGCCCCACAAAGCTGTAAATGCCAAGCCCCCACATCTCCATCTAGATAAAAAGGCTCCCTAGGTCTGGGGTCAGAAGAAAGCCGCTGCGTTCAGGGCCGTCAAAGATCTGCTCACATCGAACACAGTCCTCATGCACTTCGATGAAATGCTCACTGTCATCCTCGCCTGCAACGCTTCACCATATGGGGTTGGGTCCATCATCGGACACCAGCTTCCTGACAGCTGGGAGGTTCCTGTGGCCTATTACTCCCACACCTTGGCCTCGGCCGAGCACAACTACGCACAGATCGACAAGGAGGCACTGGTGATAGTGGCGGGAGTGAAGAAATTCCACAACTACCTCTACGGGCAGCCCTTCACAATCATGACTGATCACAACCCCCTGCTGGGACTGTTGGCCCCTGATCACCAGACAGCGCAGATGCTGTCTCCCAGGGTGCTGCGCTGGTCTATCTTCCTGGCTGGCTACCAGTATTCACTCCTCCATCGCCCCGGGAAGGCGATGGGTCATGCCAACACCCTCAGCCGCCTTCTGCTGCCCTCCTGCAACCCAGACCCAGACCCAGCTCCTGCACATCAGATCCTGCTCCTCGAGAACCTGCCTGACCATCCTCTTCAGGCATCTGACATGTCCCACCGCACCGCCCAGGACCATGTGCTATCCCGTGTTTTGGACTGGGTGGGGAGGGGATGACCTACCAGCCAGGTGGGCCCAGAATTCACGGATTTCTCCTCCTGCCGGGATGAGCTGTCGGCTCACAAGGGCTGCCTCCTTTGGGGAAGCTGGGTGGTGGTTTCCGCCGTGCTGCGCCAACAAGTACTAGCGGCGCTACACAAAACGCACCCGGGGATCGTGTGTATGAAGGCGCTGGCCCGCAGCTACGTATGGTGGCCCAGCATGGACAGCAAAATAGAGGACTGTTTAAGATGCTGCCAGGCATGCCAAGAAATCCAACCAGGGCCCTGCGTCAGTGGGAGTCCACACACGAACCATGGTCCCGGCTTCACCTTGACTTTCTGGGACCCTTCGAGGGACAGAT
Organism: Gekko japonicus; assembly: GCF_001447785.1. Lineage (NCBI taxonomy): Eukaryota > Metazoa > Chordata > Lepidosauria > Squamata > Gekkonidae > Gekko > Gekko japonicus. The sequence goes on from NW_015161449.1 coordinate 191,103, forward strand.
TTTCTTCATTCTAGTGGACTCCTACACTAAATGGTTGGAAGTGGTTCTGGTAAGCTCCACCTCATCCCAAGCAACAATCTGTGCCCTGCGGTGGGCATTCTGCACCCATGGCATACCCAACACCATCATGATGGACAACAGGACGGCCTTCACCTTGGGCAAGTTCCAGGAGTTCATGGGCCGATACACAATCAGGCACGTTCGCTCTGCTCCCTTCCACCCAGCAACCAACTGCCAAGCAGAAAGGATGGTGAGGACTATGAAGGAGTCCCTCTGAAGGTTCATCCATGGGGACTGGGATCACTGGCTTGTGGCTTTTCTTTTCAGCTACCATACAACCCCGTGCACAATGACCAGCCACAGCCCCACAGAACTCATGGGCGCCTGCCTTTACAGATTGCACCTAACCACCCGCCTTGACAGATTGCACCCAGACCGCGCTCCGGAACACAGCCTGACCCCTGAAAGCCAAGCAGCACCCCGCAGATTCTTCCCGGGTGACCTCGTCTACACTCGGAACTTCTCCAGAGGCCCAGCGTGGATCCCTGCCAAAGTTATCAGGGTAATTTATTCACTCAAAACTTTATTGCCCTTCCAACCTGCGCCCCATCCCGAAGGGCTAGGATTCAAGACCCCTCTCCATCATTGGTGTTGTGTAACACCAGGTCCATAAATAATAAGACCACGGTCCTTTGGAACTTTCTGCTGGAGCAGAATGTGGACCTGGCGGGCATGACTGAGACCTGGGTTCGAGATGGAAAGACCGTAGCTCTCTCCCAGTTGGCTCCACTCAGGTTCTCAGTCCTCTGCCAATCCCAGACTAAGGGGCAGGGGGGGAGGAGTGGCTCTGATCATCCAACTCTCGGCAGCCATTGACGAGATCGCTCCCAGATGCCCTCTGCACCCTCACATTAGGCTGGCTTCCTAGTTCACCCAGGAGCTGAGGCTGAGGAAGTGTAGGCTTAGACGGCTAGAGAGACAGTGGTGGCACACTCATGACAAAGGTGCAAGAGCATCCTATAGGACGTTTATGAGATCCTATGAAATGCAGTCAAAGCTGCGAAGAGGGAGTTCTACACAGCCACGATCGCATCTGCAAGCTCACGCCTGGCCCAATTGTATAAAACTATTCGGTCATTAACAGTTCTGCCATATGGCAGACCAAACAGTAGAGAATTGGACACTGACTGTGAGGCTTTTGTGAGCCATTTTGCAGATAAAGTCTTGTCGCTCTGCTGTGACCTTCCCACCACAGTTGAGACAGTTAGCAAACTCGAGGCTCCCCACAAGAGACACCCTGTGAGGTAGGTGGGGCTGAGAGAATTCTGACAGAAATGCTCTTTTTCCAGAACAGCTGTGCCAGAATTATGGCTTGCCCAAGGTCATCCAGCCACATGCAAGTGGAGGAGTGGGGAATCAAACCCGGTTCTCTCAGATTAGAGACTGTGCACTTAACCACTACACCAAACTGGCTCTCTGGTGTTTCAAGAGAAGGGGTTTGGGTATTGAAAAGAGTGCACCAGCCTTCTGGATACCAAAAGAGTTAGAGAATACTCAAAGAAAGTATACTGAAGTGTTTGGGGAAAACACTGGAACTAAAGCCTCTCAACATAAAGATTTAAGTCACTGTGAAAAGCTTAAGAAATTCTCATTAGCCTAAAGTCTGGTTTTTACCTCAGAAATTCAACTTCTGATTTCACCTGGCCTTTCCCCTCTATGTTAAATAAAATATTTTGTTGTTTTTGAATTTCAAAACACCTTGAGTGCCATCTAAGTTGTTTAAGTTAAAGCAGGCTCATCCTTCCCTCAGGTTCCTGGGCTGAGCCAACAGACAACTGTGACAGGGGGAGACAGCCAGAGCTCTTCAGCAAAGAAGAAAACACATTCCTAAGGTGGCTCAGGCAGTAAAAAGGATAGAAAACTGGATGGAAAATCTTGCCTCTGATCATAGCTGTACAAAGGAAATTCCAAACTGCATGAGAAAACACAGCCCTGGCAAAGAGAATGCCTTCATTTTGCAGCCAGATTGCCTGATGCCAGTTAAGGACATTGTGCAAAAAAAAAAAAAAAAAGGTTTACATCCTTCTAACTGCTGAAGGTGCAATCACAGCATTGCAAATGTTGAGAATTTTTGCAATGGGATTTGAGACACTCATGATCTATTTACAGCAGGAAAATCTGGATTATTCTAGTGATTTCTAACAAATTACAGAGGTGGGCAGCAGCCAGTTACATGGGCAGTTCCAGCCCAGTTAATAATTCTCTCTTCCTCTCTTCCTTGATTTTATTGTTTATTGCAGTAACATAACTACCAGCCCCAGCACAAACACAAAAAAGGAATGTTCACCCTCGCCAGTCTGCTAGTATGGCTGCTGCAGTCACACCACCACACACAAAACAGCTCTGAGATTCCACTGCTAGAGCCACTGGCTGGAGAACTGCTTTTGTCAAGCCGTGCTATTGAGCAGCTTAGCCTTCTCCTCCCTCCCTTCCTGTCCCGACATCCTGGAAGAACAGTCCTAGCCTATTACCCAGTCAGTACATATGCTAACGCTTCACCCTCATTAATCTTTCATGGCACTCCAGAAGATTGTTCAAGCAGACACCACAGGGGCCACTGCAAGGCTGCCTGAATCAGCCAAAGCTGGGTAAAACAGGAGAAGGGAGTAGCTACTTTTGCACAGTTCTAAGCCAGTAAGGGGTGATTAACTGGGATAGGTTTAAGGAATGTCTTCTAGGCAGATTATAATGCCACCTGTGTTACAGTGAGATGAGTCCTTGCTTGCAACCTTTCTGCTTAATCTAATAAAGAATAATACATTGCAGAACTTTCAGACAAACCCACAGCAGCCAGAAAACAGCAACCTGCTGAGAGAGGGGTGTGTGTGTGTTTCAAATCCCCACTCTGCAATGAAAAGTTCCTGGTGACCTAGGGCTAGTCACATACTCTCTAAAAGGTAAAGGTAAAGGTTCCCTTGCTTGAAAGCCAGTCGAATCCGACTCTAGGGTTGCGGTGCTCATCTCCGTTTCAAAGCCGAAGAGCCAGCGCTGTCCGAAGACGTTTCTGTGGTCATGTGGGTGGCATGACTAAACACCAAGGCGCACGGAATGCTGTTACCTTCCCACCGAAGCGGTACCTATTTATCTACTTGCAATTTCTTGCTTTCGAACTGCTAGGTTGGCAGGAGCTGGAACTAGAGATGGGAGCTCACTCCATCATGCGGCACCCGGGTCTTGAACTGCTGAACTACTGACCTTCCACAGCCTGCAGTTCAGCATCTTAACCACTTGAGCCACCGCAGCTCCATACTCTCTACCAGGGCTTTTATTCTGGAGGAACATGTCGAAATGGCGTTCCAGAACCTCTGCAAGGAAACAAAGTTTTCAAAAAAATGTCTAAAAGTTCATGGGGGTGCCAGGGAACATGTGACATCACAAAAATATTAAAATAATTAAAAAAAAGATTTAAATGAGGGGGTGCCTGGTAGTGGCTGCAGGCAAGCAGGGAAGCAGCCAGACAGCAGAGGGGATTTGTTGCTTTTGTCAAGGGCAAGGCGTGGGCTGTGAGCCTGGGGAGAGTCTGGGGTGGGTTTGGGTGGGAGAGAAAATCAACTGCAGCCTACCTGACCTAGACTTTTCTCCCTCAGCAGCAGCGCACCCATCTGCCATTTCACGTGCTGACTCCCAGGTGAGCATGGCTTGGATTGCAGCCCTGGCAGCCCTGAGCCAAAGCTATTCGGCTGTGCCCCCCCCCCCGTCCAGCTCCTCTCTTGCACAAAGGCCCGTGTGGCTTTGGCAGGGTGCTCCATGCATGCTCCTTGGCTGGAAAACCCCCACCTGCGCGGCAGTGTGGTGGGGGTGGAGCCTGCCCCCTCCTTGGTGGCTCTGCCTGTTGGAGCAGCTTTGCCAGGGCAGTCACCGCCACTACCATTTTTACCTTCTGGCTTCTAGATTCCCATGGCCTCCTCTGCTCCCTTTTAGTAAGCTTCTGGCCCAGTTGTTGGACTGTAGAGCAGAAGAGTGAATTTGTGTGTGTGTGTGGGGGAGATTGATCCCCCCCCATGATGACAAGTTAGGTTGCTCAGTGTGCAAAAATGTTGGATGATTAGGCACAGAGAAGAATGTGGGTATGCAGCTTTCTAGAGAATGTATAAATTGTGAGATAACACCTTATGGTGTAAACAGCAACGAACATGTCTGAGAAAAAAGATTTTTGAGCATAGAGAAAGTGCAGGTCTCCGTGGTCGGGGACAAAGGGTGACGATAGGGGAACAGCAGTCCCGGAGACACCCTCTTGAATGTGGGGTGCCTCAAGGGGCAGTTCTTTCCCCGATGTTGTTTAACATCTACATGCGCCCCCTTGCCCAGATTGCCTGGAGGTATGGGCTTGGGTGTCATCAATATGCTGATGACACCCAGCTCTATCTGATGTTGAGCGGCCGGTCCGGCTCTGGCCCTGAAGATCTGCACCGGGCGTTGCAGGCCGTGGCTGGTTGGCTCCGACTGAGTCGGTTGAAGTTAAACCCAGCGAAGATGGAGGTCCTGGGCACGAGTCAGGGTGGTCTGGGGTTGGGGCTCCCTCTCCCTCCCTTCGATGGGGTGCCTTTGGTGCCACCGCCGGAGGTTAGGAGTTTGGGAGTGCTCCTGGATTCCTCTTTATCTATGGAGGCCCAGGTGGCAGCCCCTGCTAAGGCAGCTTTTTACCATCTTCGGCTGGTGCGGCAGTTGGTTCCCTTCCTTGACCGCGATGACTTGGCCACAGTGATCCATGCGACGGTCACCTCGAGGCTAGACTACTGTAATGCTCTCTAATGGGGCTGCCTTTGTCGCAAATCCAGAAGCTGCAGCTGGTGCAGAATGCTGCGGCCAGGCTGTTGATGGGTTTTCTTAGTAAGGATCACATCCGGCCTGTTCTGAAAGCGCTGCACTGGCTGCCGATAGCGTACCGGATTTGCTTCAAAGTGCTGGTTCTTACCTTTAAAGCCCTATATGGCTGGGGTCCAGCATACCTAAAGGACTGCCTTTCCTCATATGTTCCCCCGCGAGCACTACGGTTGGGGACGCAACACCTCCTGGTGATGCCAGGCCCCAAGGAGACCAGGCTGGCCACTACCAGGGCCAGGGCTTTTTTGGCCATGGCTCCGACCTGGTGGAACGAGCTCCCAGAGGAGATCCGGGCCCTGCGGGACCTTGCACAGTTCCGCAGGGCCTGCAAGACGGAGCTCTTCCGCCAGGCGTTTGAGTAGGAGCCGCCACTACTGTACCATCATTATCTGGCCCTGGAAGAAAGAACGTCAGTACTACCCGAAACAGACGGCGCTGTGTTGGTAGAGCAGCAGTAATACGCCATCTTGTGGAAGACCAACTCGGAACATCCAGAGCACTATATTATATTGTAGAATGATTTTAAATGGTTTTAAATACGTTTTATATGTTGGCTTATGCCTGATTGAGATTTAGTTATTTATTTTGAGATTTTTGTTCCCCGAACCGGGCTCAGGGCAGATCACAAGAAACTGAAGACAAGACTCATTACATAAAATTGCATTAAAATCATTAAAACAATAAACAATAAAAGTCACACAGGTAGCAACAGTTTCATATAAATCTGTTAGAGCCACAAGATGAAATCAAATGGGCCCTTTCAGCAGATTGAGAACTAAAGCAGGGAGGCCAACTGAGGTAGACACCCGCCACCTCACCCAAAGGCCTGGCAGAACAGCTCAGTTTTTCAGGCCCTGTGAAATGATAGAGGGCCCCACGGGGCCCTGATCTCCAGTGGGAGCTGATTCTACCAGGCTGGAGCCAGGGTGGAGAAAGCCTTGGCTCTGGTTGAAGCTAAGCAGATGTCAGACTCCTGCAGCAATCAGTTCCCAACAGCTTTCATTCAAAGAAGTAAAGTTTATTGAGACTAGGGCTGCCAAATCCCCCCGGGGGGTGGAAATCCCCTCACCCCAGAGGCCTGTTCCCCGATGCCGGGGAATCGGGCCCTGGGGGGAACCCCGCCCCAGCGTGCACGTCACAGGGAAGTGACGTTATGACGCCGGGCACGTTGGGGGCGGGGCCACAGCCATACAAGGGAAAACTCTATGGTTTTCCCTTGTATGGTCGTGGCCCCGCCCCCAGCATGCCCGGCGTCATGACGTCACTTCCCTGTGATGTGCATGCCGCGCGTGCGCACCGGGAGCCGCACGGGAGTCCCCCGCCGGCAAGGTAGGTAACATTTGGCAACCCTAATTGAGACTTTGAGAGTATGCAGATATCTTAACCATTTCATGTTAGAATTAAAGGAAAGCATGTGTGGTAAGCAGTTATACATCATTCAAGGGGACTCCCTGATGGTCCAGGGCCAATCAGGGATCAGGTAGAAGCCCGCCAAAGTAACGTGCGACTTTTCCCAAGAGAAATGCTACACCAGGCACTGAAGGTCAGACAGAGATAATAGAAACATAGAAGACACAGCAGAACTGAAACTTAACATTCCAGAATCACCCCCACTCCCATGGCTGCCAGGGCTCGAGAGAGGCCTAGCTGACAGCGGACATCTTTTGGACTGGGGGTAACCAATAGGTGTTAGTCCTGTGAGTGCAAGGCTCTTTGGAGCGCATATGGGAAGAGACAGTCCCTCATATATGTCAGTTCCAAGCTGCATAAGGCTTTGAAGGTTAATACCAACTCCTTGAAATGGGCCCTGTACTCAATTGGTAGCCAGTGCAAGCAGCAGAATACCGGCTGAATGCATGCCTGCACAGGTGATGCTGTCAGCAGGCATGCCATCACATTCTGGACTACCTAGAGTTTCCAGATCAGTCTCAAGGGCAAGCCCACATAAAGAGAGTTACAGTAATCAAGTCTGGAAGTAACCAAGCCTGGAAGTTCTGGATTCTAAGAATTGGCCAGCAAACTCAGGAGAAAACATTCTCTATGGGGAAGCAGAAATACGCACATTGGCAACAGGATTTCAGCTCAGTGAAAGAGAAACCATTCGAGACTTCAGAGAACTTCTAACATTCAGAGAAGAAATGCCCAAGGAACCATCTCAGAGTTGGCGCACAATAGCTATTTCCACCAGTGAGTGTGAAAGGGGATTTTCCCAGATGAACCTGATTGTCACTCCAGAAAAGTCCTCTTTGTTAGTCAAAACCATAACACTTTATTGTTTATAAAAATAGTTGGACCTCCCTTAGCAGTCTTTGATCTAACAAAATATGTTTAAAAATGGTTGCTTCAAGGTCATCATTCAGCGTTAGGCACCAAAAGCAAGACCTGAAAAAGAACCGAGGAAGTTGGTGACATGTCTATAGTTTGAAAATGGCTTTAAAATTGAGGTAAGTCCATAGCACATGAAAATAATATTGTTTCAAAGGATCCCATGTGTTTATTCTTCATTTCCCTCTTGAGAGTTCTGGCACCTCTTTCTTCAGAAAAAAAGCCCTGCTCTCTACCTAACACAGTGGGGTTGTAAGGATAAAATGGCAGAGAAGAAAATGATGTAAGCAGCTTTGAATCCTCATTGGACAGAAAGGTGGGGTATAAATGAAAGAACTAAATAAAATAAAATAACTGAGGGAATAATCCAGCATTCTATCTAAAGATGCTTGCGGTAGCCTGAACTTGACGAATGGCAGGGAACTATCAGAGGAGAAAC
>NW_015161449.1:198807-230531 GCF_001447785.1 Gekko japonicus
AATGAGCTTTTCTCCAGCCAGGCAATCCCAGTGCCATGGTAACTATTAACTGTACATACCATGTTGCTCCTTAGGACCCTTGGTTGACCTGTATGGTCATTCGGGCATTCAGCTGTTGGCTTCCTTTCATTTCTCATGCACCATCACAGTTCTCCTTGCCTACTCCCTCTTCCAATTCAAAAGGAGAGGACAGCAGCGTGTGTAGATGTAACATACTTATGTCATTGTTATACCTTGTGGAACTTGGCATTTTCCTACAGAGGATGTGACAAAAATAACTACTGTAGAAGCAAGTGTAATCAATCCCTGGAATTTGCAACTATACAATCCTGGACAGAAATATTTTAGAAGGTACAAGAGGGAGGAACTCTGAGAAGAATGAAAGCTGGTAACCACACACTGGTAACAAGTCACAACTGAACCCACCTGCTGCCACTGCTGCATATTGAATATTTTGGGGGTAAGAGACAAATGCATTGTAAGCAACTGTAGTACCAATTAGAGTCATTTCATGCATGATAATTTTCCTACATGTGGGGGGGGGAACCAAGCTCTGTAACATTAAAACATGGCAAGATAGATGTGGCTTCATCACATGAGGCAATGTACAGGTAGTGTACATTTTCCTCCTATGTTGAAAGTATATTTTCAGAGAAAAGTCATCAGCTGTGAAGCAGTTTTACAATTGTGTGTGTGTAACATAATCATATTTCCACTTTTTATAGCACACAATGCACCAGATAGTTGTACGTCATACTGTCTTTGGAAGATCTTAAATCTATGCCTTTATGTTATGCCTTTCTTGTTCCCTTTATGAGGACATTGGACTTAAGGCATGAGTCAGTGGATTGGTTTGGTTGTATTTGGGGAAGGAAGAGTGAGGTTTTTATTTTGTTTTCTTCCTTATTTGACTGATTTTCCAAAAAAAAGGTCAGCCAGAATCAACCATCTAAGTCAAGAAATGAACTGGGCTCAATCCCGCCCACCATAGGCAGTGCATGAAAGCATCCATGGAGGGCACAATCAAGACCCCATCCCCAGCACATGCATGTGAGCCCTTATGGTGTCAGGTCAAGGCAAATGAGAGGCTCTGGTGTGCCTCCCATATTCCTGCCCAGCCTTTCCCATACCACAACTTGGTCAAGAAATGGTCTACATGTGCAGCAGAATGAGGTGAAAAATCATGAAGAGCTCTTATTTCATGGCCGTCCACAAAACCAATTATTAGCAACCTGAAAATAACACAATAGCTGTGAAGCCTACTACTTGTCTCCTTGACAAATGCCCTTCCTGGCTAGTGAAATCTTGCGGGGAGAGCATTCGGGCCCTTCTGAAAGAAATCATCAACTTGTCCCTATTTACTGGGACTTTTCTGGAAGCTTTAAAGGAGATGGTAGTTCACCCGCTCTTGAAAAAGCAATCATTGGACCTGACAGTCCTGACCAACTACTGCCCAGTGTCAAACCTACCGTTCCTGGGTAAGGTGGTTGAGAGAGCAGTGGCCAAACAACTCCATGCCTTCCTGGATGATGCTTCCATCCTTGATCCTTTCCAGTCCAGCTTCTGCCCTAGCCATGGGACGGAGACGGCTTTGGTTGCCCTTACAGATGACCTCCGTAGACATCTGGATCAAGGCGGGTCAGCGCTGCTGCTGTTATTAGATTTAACGGCAGCGTTTGATATGGTCAATTATGATCTTATGACCCACCACCTCGCCAATGTCGGAGTCCAGGGGACTGCCTTGAAATGGTTTTCCTCCTTTCTTCATGGTTGGGGACAGAGGGTGGCACTGGGTGAGAGGGTCTCCCCGCGGTACCCATAGAATGTGGAGTTCCGCAGGGGGCGATCCTCTAACCAATGCTATTTAACATCTGTATGCACCCCTTCACCCAGTTAGTCTGGAGTTATGGGTTGGGTTGCCATCAGTATGCTGATGACACTCAGCTTTATCTGTTAATGGACGGTCATCCATCTTCCATTCCTGGAAATCTGGCTGAGGCTTTGGACACTGTGGCTGGATGGTTGTGGCAGAGTCGATTGAAGTTAAATCCATCAAAGATGGAGGTCCTGTACCTGGGTCGTGGGGGGTTGGAAGTGGGCACCAGGCTCGCACACTGGAAGGGACACCTCTGGTGCCGGCCCAGTTGGTGAAAAGCCTGGGAATAACACTGGATACCTCCTTATCTATGACGCCCAGGTTGCATTGTTCCATTTTAGGCAAATCAGGTTACTGAAGCCCTGTCTCTCCCCCCAGGACTTAGCTATGGTGAACCATGCAATGGTCACTTCCAGGCTTGATTACTGCAACTCACTCTATGCAGGCTTACCCTTGAAGCTGATCTGGAAATTACAGCTGGTACAAAATGCGGCAGCGCACCTGCTGACATCGACGCCTGTGTGGGCTCACGTTCAGCATGCGCTCTGTCAGCTGCATTGGCTGCCAGTTGAGTACCGGATCCGCTTCAAGGTGTTGGTAATTACCTTCAAAGCCTTATACGGCCTGGGACCAACATACCTAAGGGACCGCCTCTTCCCATATATGCCTTGGAGAGCATTATGCTCTGAGAGTCAACATCTCCTGGTGATCCCTGGCCCAAAGGACATCCACCTAGCCTGGGCCAGGGCTTTTTTCACCCTGGCCCCCACCTGGTGGAAAATGCTCCCTATTGAGATCAGGGCCCTGTGGGATCTTATTGAATTCTGCAGCACCTGCAAGATGGAGCTGTTCCACAAGGCCTTTGGCTGAGTCAGCGGGCTTCCACATATGCCCCCCCCCAGTTGTGGTCTCCCACCTACTGATAACTACCCATACCTAGTTACATCAATGGGCTGGATTCTCACCACAGCGAGCATGACTATAGATTTTATATGTTTTAATGTGTTTTAAATTTTATTATATTTAACAAAATACTGTGACCCACCCTGAGCCCATTTATGGAATAGGTGGGATATGAATGCGAAAATAAAATAAAATAAATAAAAATTACCATGTTAGTCTGTAGCAGCAGCAGAAAATTCTGAAAAAGTGAGATTTGACTCAGAAGAGTTACTGCCGTGGAAAAATTTGTTAGCCTTTAAGGTCCTACTGGATTCAAATTTTATTCTAACACTAGGGAGAGTTTGTAGACTAGCCTTTTGTTTGCTTTGTTATTTGTATAATGTTTTAATGGCAGGAATTGTGGTCTTAAGGTCCCTTGTCTACATCCTGGATGTTCTGCAGACTGAAATGGAGACTGGCTGGAGCTGGTATCAAATGCCACCTTTAGCTTTCTGAGAAAAAGAAGGTGAGATAAGGGCAGCCTCCCATTTCAAATATTAATTTTATTATCTACATATCTAATTCCCAAGTGTGCCCCCATCTGAAGATACTTATAAGGGCCACACTTGCACTAAACATATGTTTTTACAAACTTGGGGGACCCCTTAGGTATGCAGAAAAATCTGATATTAAAAAACCCCAACACTGGAGGGTTTAAATTCTCTCCCAAATAAAAAAGTGTTGTCTGCACTTGCACACAGAACACACTTACCTTTCACAGTCCTGGAGGTGGCAACTGCTGCTGCACCAGTGACAGAGCTCAGGAGCCACCATCAGGCCCAGCCTGCCTGGAGCTGCACCAGGCATGCCCCCAAAATTAGTTGGGAGGGAGTGGTGGTGAGGAGGCCTTGGTGGGCCCACCCAGAGCAGCTCTGGTCAAGCCACCAAGAGTAGAGGGGGGGGCCTTGGCATGCTCTCCTGGATCAGCTCTGGGCAAACAGCTGAGAGTGGCTAGGGGGGAGGCTTAATGGGAGAGTGAAAGAGAGAGTGCTGCGGTAGGGAGGCAGAAAGAGAAATGGATGCTGGGGTAGGGAGCAGAAAGAGAGAAAGAGAGTGATGGGGTAGGGGGCAGAAAGCAAAAGAAAGAGAATAATGAGGTTGGGGGCAGAAAGCAAGAGAAAGAGAGTGATGGGGTAGGGGCAGAAAGTGTGAGAAAGAGACTGATGTGGTAGGGGGAAGAAAGATAAAGACAGAGTGATTGGGCAGGGGGCAGAGAGACTGACAGGCATTGGGGAGAGTGTAAGAGATGGAGTGGAAGGATGGAGAAAGAGTGAGGCTGAGAAGTAGGGAGACATGGGAGGAAGCAATATAATATAATTTATAATACAAGGTATTATATGGCTTTTGTTTTTGAATTTTTCTTTGGACCAGGTCCATCTGATCAGATATGTGCTGCATGTTCTATGCTAGGTACTTACATTCCCAGGAATGTGCATGATGATTCAGACTTGGGCCATGGGATGAAGAAGCTCCCCCACCCTGTTTTCCTGACCTAAAATAGCCTCAGGGGTTGCTACCTGCCCCCTTGGGGCAAAATCACTTGTTGTAATAAGCTATAGCCAAATTTTCCCAAAGGGGCAAAAACAGCTCCTCAGTCCTGTTTTCAGATCTGGAAAGCAGTATGGGATTGGGGAGGGTAGGCTTAAGCACCATCTCCCCACATGCTGTAGTCTCGATCTGAGCTGGCCTGTGCATGCCTAAGAATTGTGTTCCCAACACAGGACTCACAGTTCATGTCTGGCTTCATGGACATTGGGATAGTGAGGAAAATATATTGTGTAGTTAAGGCCTGAATATACAAGAGTATTCAAAAATGTGATTAATCCCCTGGTGCCTGAATTGGTGCAACCCATTCTATCACCTCATGTCAGCATCCTTTTCACCTCCTTCTGCTGCATGTTGTAGCTGAATAAGAGGTGTGCACAGACGTCCCACTTCCTGTTAACAGGTCATGGGTCAGTCAGGGCTCAGCAATATTGAGGACTCCTCAGGAGAAGAGGACTCCTCAGCAGAAGAGGAGCCCCATGCAGCCAGCCTTGAATTAACAGAAGTTGATCAGCAAGAGAATGAGATGCAGGCTTGTCAGAATTCACTGCCAACAGCTGGTGCAGAGCCACTGACACCCTCCAGCCCTGATTCAGCTGGTGAACCTTGGTTAGCCATTCCCAGCCCACCAGTATGCCCTACACCCTTAGAGCACTGCAGACAGAGGCCAAGAACAGAACTATAGGCAAGAAGGCAGAGTGCATGTCTTCTGGCCTGATGCCAGTTGCTTGCTGATGACGAAGATGAGTAGTGCAGGATTACTTCTGAGCAGCTGGCTGCAAGCATGACCCTTAGTCATGGGGCTATAAAACCAGCCAAGAGAGGCTGTTAGGCATGGACACAATGTGTATAATAGATGCTAAGCCACTGACTTGCCTAACTCTTGGAAGCCTGACCTTGAATGACCTTGTGTAGCCTGATGTCTGAAACCCTGACTTTGGACTGAATGTCCCTGCCCTGCCTGACTTCTGGAAGTTGGCACTCAGAGCTTGAAAGTTGGTATGTAACAGCTTGGTGTGGAGTCTGTGAGTGTTCTGTTGGTAAGAGAGAAAACAAGGCTTTCTTATGTTCCAACAGAACCCCTCTGTTAATGGGTAAAGGTATGGGCTTAGCTCCTACCATTAAGACAAGTGTATGTATCATCTGTTAGCACACAACATTGAAACACTTGTTTCTCAATAGGTAGCTCTAGGATAACAGGATCCTTGAGATAAGAATGCACAGAAATGTCTATACAAAGCTTCTTTTGAGGACTGAATAGGGAGGAATATGAACATTGCACTATGGGAGGAAAAAAGAAGAGGGTAATGAAAAGGGGTGTGTTTTTTTGTTTAATTTTGTTGTGGTTTCAGTTCTGTTTTGGTCTCATAATGATGGGATTAGCAGAATTCCACATAAAAGGAGGGAAATGAGGCAGGGTGTGGGGCTATGAATGACATTGTTAATTCATATGTTGAAATGCCAGACATTTATCTGTAAAAAAAATGTCAACACTTTTTTTTCTTTTAAATTTTTTTATGTTGTTTTACATCATTCTTAACAGATGTATCACAATAAAACTGTTACCATTCTTTTGAGTCTATTACATTACTTATTTTCTAACCATTTATACAGTCCATTCCATCTTTCTTTAAATATATCATCTTTTCCTTGTACAATCAATGTCAATTTGTCCATCTCTGCTATGTCCAGCAGTTTATATATCCATTCTTCTCTTGAGGGTATTTTTTCTTGTTTCAAATAGTCAGCAAAAACAATTTGAGCTGAATATATGTTATTACAGTGATCTGGTAAAATATTTAACAAATAATTTTTTTAACCCCCCCGGAGGGGATTTTTTATTGCATTTTTATAATGGACTACAAACTACAACGAAAAAATAGGGAAGGGTAGCTACATCTAGGGAGAAAGGAAAGAAAACCACTAATAACTAAACCCCCAAGAATAGGAGATCATAACAACAGCTTATGTTAATGTTAGTCTAAAATTGCTAATATCACAATGAACATAGTCGGTTATGTCAATTATTTATCTCCCCCCCCCATTAATTTAACTGTTTAAAGAGAACCTCAAGAGCATCATCAATAATAAAGAAGGATTTTAAGGCACAATTCAGAGTCCTTCAGCCTTCATTTTGTTTTACCATTTCTAATTCTCAATTGGTATGCACGTTTGGGGGTGGCCACCCCTTTTTCAGAAGCAGAATCCTTGCCAGAAGACACTGAGTCCAATTCGCCATTGGATTTGCTGTCATCTTCTTCCTTGTCGACCTCGGCTGTCTCTCCCAATTGCAATCTCAGGAACTCACGTGCTTTGAAGACAGAGTCAATCTTTTCTTTTTTATCGTGTAGTTTGAAAACGATGCCTTCTGGAATTAATCATCTATAGGCAATGCTGTTTGTTTGAAGAAAAAGGATTAAATCTTTGTATTTCTTCCTCTTTTGTCTTATTTTAAATGGAATGTCTTTTAGAATCCTGATGGTATTGTCCCCCATTTTCAAGGATACTCCAGTAGTTGCTTTCAGGATTAAATCCCTCACATGTCTCTTCGAGAAGCTAACCACTATCTCCCCAGGCAGATTATTTTTCTTGATGTATACAGAATAGGCCCTATAGACCACATCCATTTTGCTTTCAATGTAATATGCTTTCAAATCTGTACCTGGGGCTAATGCTTCGCTCAAATGTTGCTTTAGATTCTCGCCTTTTAATTCTGGGACTTCTTGGAATCGGAGGAACAAATTTGCTTTTTCCATTTGCAGCTGTAAAAGTTGAGATTCTTTCCCAGCTTTTAAACCTTTTTCTAACTTTTTTTGGTGTTAGCGTCTATTTCCTTCACCTTATCAGCTGTTTGCTCCATTGTTTTTGCAGTTTCAATCAATTAGAGCTGCTGAGTTGCAAGGTTCTGATTTAAAGTTGTCAGCTGTTGATTCATGTTGGTCATCTGGTCCAGCAGAGGGCGCACGGAGTCTGCCAACATTTTAGAGATCTCAGTGGCCTCTTCCGGTTGAGGGCTCATGCTCCCCGCTAGTTTCACTTTTGCTAGTTTGTCTTTCTCTGTCTTCTTCCCCGCCATCTTTATGGATTGTTTATTTTTTATAAAAGTTTGCTAACATCTCTGAAATTCACCCATACACCTATCCGCACTCTGGTAAGTCTCTCAAAACAGATTTCAATGCTTTTTCTTCCACTCCCCCCTTAGTATATCGTTTCTTAATTCATGTGTATGGGAGGGGCCCCTCCCCCGCTCACTTTTCTCGCTGTTCCCACGGGGAGCTTTCTTTTTAAATTCTTATTTCGCTTTAACCCGACTCACTGTTCATTGTTGGTCAAATGACCTCACTCGGAACTCATTTCAACTGCTCGATCTCTGACACTTGTCCCGGTCAGCGGTTCTAGTTCCATACAGACACTCAGCAACAGGACCGTCAGGGCGGAGGAGTGCCTCAATTCCCCAGCATTGCACTGGTGAAGAGGTCACCCCTCAAAAGCCCCATGGCTAGGAGCCTTTTGCCAAGGCTCCGGGGTGGTGGTGACTCGTTGCCCCCCTCCTATCCACTGGTGTGTAGATCACATCCCTGGGAGATCTGGGAGATGCGTCCGCCAGGGTGTCGCCATAAACCGAAGTCTTTAACAAATAAATTTGTGGTAAGTAAGGTAAGTCTATATCCAGAATTTCACATATAGCTTTATGTATTGTGTGCCAGTAGTTTTGTGTTATACTACACCTCCACCATATATGGTAACATTTCCAGCAGTTTTTTGAGGCATTCGTGTAACACTTAGCTATTTTATCTGGCTCATCAAGGACGGATGCAGGGAGTGACTGCTTCGCACCCACCACTTTCCTTTGGTTTTTTAAGGACTTTTCATCACCCTTAGAGGTTCTCTCTCGGAGGGACAGACCAAAGCAAGACTCTTACTCAATCTTCCAAGAATGGCAACTTTCTGGAATAGCTGGAGCTGAGTCTATGTGGAAAACCAAGAAGGAACATTCAACCAGACGCTGAACACAAGATGACCTTCCAGGACCAACAGAGTCTTTAAACTACTAAAGAGGAACTCCAATGAAGCTAAGTTTTGATAAATAACTTTACTTCTTGAGGGGGCAGAGTATTAATCTATAGGACCATTGTTAGAAATACCCCAAAATAATAAGAAGGGAAAATAGTAAGAGGAAACTCCCCCTTTAAGATGGCCATTAAAAGGATGACTTAACAGAAATAGAAGTTAGAAGACAGAATTAAGAGGGTATCAAAACAGAAAGAAACAGGCTGACCAAAATATTGGGAACTAGTAATATTACAGCTTTCTCTCTTCTTTTGTGTGGACTTACTTTTAGGAAAACTGCTGGGGAAAAAATGGAGAGAAAAACTGCGGAGTCAGGGAGATCTGAAGATGCTGAAAGAGAGGGCGTGGAAAGGAACGAGGAAATAGGCGGGACTATTCGACAGAATAAAAAGGAGGGGCAACAGAGCAAAACACAGAAGGAGAGGGGAAAAGAACTATCAAGTTAGGTTGAGATAACATTACCATATTTACTGGAATAGAAGCGAGTTAGGTTGAGATAACACTACCGTATTTACTGGAATAGAAGCGAAAAACATTTACTTGAAACTTAAATAAGGATAAACTTAAATAGGGATAATTTAGGGAATAGGGAAACTTAGGGAGTAGGAAAACTTATATAGGGATAAACAAAAACAGAAATTTGGATAAACAAAAGACAAAGATAAAATTATATAATTAATATAGAAATATAACTGGCAATTTAACTAAATGGCTACTGGTGGCGCAGGTAGAAGAAAAAATGTCAACATCTTAAAATAAGTAAAATATAACTGGAATAAATCATTATAATTCCATGGCCAACCAAAACATCTGGTGGTTACCACTCTTTCTTTTAGAGAATAAGGCATTTCTACATTTGTGTATTGGCTGTTAGCAATCTTTGAAGAAAGACTCCTAATGAACCTTAGACAAAAGAAGCTTGATTGCCATATTCAAGGTTGTTCAGTAATTTCACCATCAAATTAATTGGGCATTAACTAGTTTTCTTTATCTTCCTCTCTAATTCAGGGCTTCCTCTTTAATTTGGGACTTTATTAATAGGTGGCTTGGCTCACTTGCATGAATAATCTGACTGCACTAGCGTCACTTGCATTGAATCTACTGTCTGCTTGTGACATGATCATCTGGATTTCCTAAATTTCTGTACAGTTTTCCAGTATAGAGGTGCTACTGTACTTGGACAGGGAATGAGCTAGATACAGTCTTATATTAATCAGAAACAACAACTGGTAATAAATAAAACTGCTGAATTACATTGCAGATAACACAGGAATGTTTCTGTATAATCTGACCACCTACACCTCACAAATTATAATGGAAATCATAAAGTCTTTAGCTGGTTTTATGCTTCCCCCACCCCCACCCCACTATTTCAATTTCTAATGTTTTATAATAGATTTACAAACAGGAAGGGGAGAGGAGGAGAGAGATCTTCCCTTATAGAAATAGCATCAAAATTCTTCTCAGCTTTCCAGACGCTGACTGTTTCTGAAGCTTTCAGTGAAATGCAATCAGTATCTTTTACCGTCAGCCTTCTGGGGATAGCAACATTATCATGTTCTTGCAGTTTCACCTTGACATGCAGATCACAAGGCAGGGAAGAGGATTGCATTTTGAGATGGCCCTGAGATTGTGGTGCTCTCTACTGATGGCAGCTTGGTGACTGGAGAAAGAAAAAAAGGAGAAATAAAGAGAGGGAGACAGCTAGTTTCTAGTTTTAGCAAAATGAGATTTTGAAAACCAAAAGAAAAAAGTCTCCGAAATGCAAAATTTCTGCTCATAAGCCCTGAGGAAGTTAAACATGGACCCCAAAAAGAAAAGGAATGTGAAATGTAAAAAGAAAAAAACCCTTCCTTCCTCCAAAATCTAAAAGTAAGGATCAAGCAGCATTTCTATAGAGCTAATTCTGCTTAGCAGCATATTTCTGTTCCACGTCAATTAGCTCCTAGATAATTTCTTCTCCCTGAGAAAAAAGATGAATAATTTTATATCCTTTCAGAAAAAATAATCACAGAGGCATGTTTGGCACCATTTTGGTGGCTCTGATAGGGTTAGCCCTGCTAAATGTTCAGCCATCTACTGTGTAGTATTTGCTGGAACAGAAATTGTGTTTTTAATTCTTTTTTATTCTACTAAGCTCCTTGGCTTGCATAGTCCAAAAGAACATCTCACAAAGAACTGCAATGAATAATATGTTGAAGGAATATGTGAGTATGAGCATGTGTGTGTGCTGGTGCATATGTCTGTTTCTCCCTAACGATGCTCTCTGACATTTCATTCCTGTGGTTCAAGGGTGAAGATAGATGGAATTGGGTACAAAGCCCATTATGCTTTGTGCAATTTTGTTGTGCAGTTTAGAAGGCCACATATGGTGTTGAGAGAATGCCATTGGTGGTAAGGATCTGCACATCCAAGAAAACTTGATTCCCTCTGGTGTTATGCCAAAAGTTTGAATACCTGAAACTCAAAAGAAGCTAAAAATAAATCAAGGAAAAAAATTGGACCAATCCATCACCACTACTGATATTTAGCTTCTAGAAATGTTGCCAGTGTAAGAACTGAAAATTTCACTCATATCTCCAGGGCTAAAGAGAAACATGTAAATAAATGTCTTACCAGGAACACCTACTGAAAGGGACCACCACTGGCCTCAGCTCTAATGACTGCCTGATATCACAGTCCACATACACAAAAAAAGATTTTGGACTATGAGAAAGCCCACCAATAAAACCTGAAACGCTAGCAGACTTGATAGGTCACTTCAGAATTGCCTTTAACCTATGATGAGCAGACTGAGGGTTACATTGTTTATTTATTTATTTATTCAATTTATACTCTGTCCTCCCTGCCGAGGCAGTCTCAGGACGGCTTATATAAAATTCTACATATAAATATAATTAAAACCATAAATAAAACAATCCTACACAATTCATTTCTCAGTTCTCATAAAGTGCTGGAACAATGATCTCATAAAGTGCTTGAACAGTAGATCTCAAATTAAAGTGCTACTTAGGTGATGATGACAGTCATGTTGGCATTTTCAAACCAGCTCAGCTTATTCAAGTTCATTGTGTGCCGAGTACAGGCTGTAGGTGGTAATGTCAGGGCACAGGGTCACTCCTCAGGTGTTTGAAGCGGCTCCATGATTGAAGGCCTGGTGGAAGAGCTCCATCTTGCAGGCCATGTGGAACAGTAAAAAGTCTGGCAGGGTCCTGATATCCTCCAGGAGTTCATTCCATCAGTACGGAGCTGCCACTGTTCTCAGGAAAAGTCTGAGAAATAGACCACAGTATAGCCAGAGAAAGAACTTACTAGAGATTAAAAGCAAACACTCCACTGAGTGCAGACCTGAAAAGTACTGAGACTGACGAGTGATTACAGCTCCCATACTTTTATTAGTGAGGAACAAGACAAGTTTAACCGGCTCACAGGCCAGCTTATATTTCCAGTGAAACCACCACTCAAAACACCCAAAACACCACCACCCCATAATAGGCTATTTACAGTGGCCAAGAGTTCCACAGGCTCTCGGCCAGGAGCCTAGCCTTCCGATTGGTGTGGGCTAGGATCCGCATAGTCCATTGTTCTCATGGTCGAAGCTCGACGGTTTCGCCTGACCGCGTAGAGCCCTAGTCTGCCACGTGGTCGGGACTGGATACATTACAAGACCTTTGCCAGCCAAGCAGCTTCAACTCCATCCTGTCCCATAAACTTGGATTATTGTGCCTTTCCTTAGAGAAACTGTTGCAGGACAACCATAGAAATAAACCCAGACTGGGAGGAGGGGAAAAGGGAGAGGGAGGGAGTTTATACTGTGACTAAAACTTTGTTGGTCTTAAAGGTGCCACTGGACTCAAACTTTGTTTTAGTGTTTCAGACCAACATGGCTACCCCACCTGAATCTACCTATTTTGATATACACTTTAAATAAAAGCATTTCATTAAAGAAAAAGATTTTGGGCAAAATGCACACTAGCAACAGTGCATTGTGAGGCTAATTATAATCTCACTTAGAGTAGGAACTCTCTTGAGTTTGGCATCAGTGGAATTCTCATAGGAGAGAGAAATTATCTGTTTTCTCAGATAGCACTGCTGTGAATGAGCTAAGAAAAAGGCTTGATCACAAACTGGATATCCGGATTAGATACAGCTGTGGATAGAGCAACAGCAAAAGATCCCACTATTTTCCCCCCTTCAAAATGCACTTCAGCCCATTCTCTTACTCTGCTATTAAGTCTAGTTTTCTGAAGTCTAAAATTTCTGAATTTTAATGAACTCCTGCCCCTGAGAAACTAGTGGGAACTTGCTCATATTCAAATTCCTCTGCCCCTGAGAACTAGGTGATAAGAAACCATAATGAACAGGAAAGCCTCAAAAGGTGTTTGATCTGAAATCTCTATGCAAAGCTAGCTGCTGCAGCTACTGATCTTACTGGAACAACCCTTCACTTATGAAGGCATCAGCACTTACAATTCTGCTTGCGGTTCCACTTAGGTCTTTACCAACCATAGATGGGAAATGTAAAAATGGAGGAACCACGATAACACCCATTCTTCTCAGATGTTTGGAAGGAACCTATAAGGAACATAGTCAATGGGTTGAAGAACTAGATATTCTTGGTAGGACATCTAAGAATCAGCCTTGCTTTTCCCGTGGAAGATACTGGCTGATCAGTATAACTGGGGTGTACAAAACCATCCATGTAGTTTACTGAGCAGTACTTTCCAACTTCCATGTACTGCTATACTCCACTGCAGTTCCTCAGCTTTGTTTGTAAGGTTTAAAAGATCCTCAGGAACAGCATAGGGGCAAATTGGGGGTTAGCAGTGGGGGCAGAAGTTGGCATAAACCCTATTCCATCTTCTGCAAATCCATTATGTCAAAAACCACATGGTTAGATACATTCTGCTAGAAATTGGGGCATTATGTTAAACCTAGATCATATTTGGATTATAAAAGAATTTGTAGTGCATAAAGGCTAGGGTGGTCAAGTGGCAAAACATATTACATTAATGACTGGTCACATGCAACAGTTTGAAAAACTGTTCACACATGGATGCCAGTCACATAGCTCCATGGGAAAGTAAGAGAAATATACTTTGATTAGGAGGTGGTGAGATGTATTTCCCCTGCCCAAAAGACATGCATAGCTTAAGTAAATGAATTACTCAGGACTTATGTGAAACATCTCCACATCTTTGGGAGACCTTGTTTGCAACTTAAACAAGTAATTACTTTCAAATCCTCTTTTGTGTACCTTTCCCTCTTCACTATTGCCTAAGTGTACTTAATCTATTTATCTCAGTGTCACCTGTCCAGACAAGCCTTCCTGGGTCAGCAATAGGACCATTAGTGGCCATCAAACCATGGCCCAAAACTTTGTCTCACACTGGTAGAGCAATCATCATGATTGTTCTCTAAACGTTTCCCACAGGAAGGGACACACACACACACACACACACAAACCCTTCCCACTGCCTCAGGGCACAATTTTCCTATAAAAATAAGCCCAAAAGACACGCTCTCTCTGTGTGTGTTCATGGCACCGACCACATACATTCCCACTATGTAGGCTTCTTTTCTCTCCTTCTAGCCACTTCATCATTGGACCCTGTGGTTCTTGCCAACTACTGCCCAGTTTCGAATCTTCTGTTTCTGGGCAAGGTGGTTGAGAGAGTGGTGGCTGAGCAGCTCCAGGCCTGGATTCATTCCAGTCCAGTTTCTACCCTGGCCATGGTATGGAGGCTATGCTGATCACCCTCACGAATGACCTCCAGAGACACCTGGATCGAGTCGGGTCAGCACTGTTGTTGCTTTTGGACCTGACAGCACCATTCAACATGGTGTCAGACTCCTGCAGCAATCAGTTCCCAATGACTTCCTTGTAAAAAAAAGTGAAGTTTATTGAGACATTGAAGTACACAGATTATCTTTATTATTTATTCATTTATTTATTTATTATTTGTATTTATACCCCACCCTCCCCACGAACAGGCTCAGGGCGGCTTACAAAAGTCAGTACAATGTAACTGGTCAACATAAAACTTTTAAAACATTTTAAAACAGCTAAAACATTCATAACATTTAAAACATTTAAAGTGCTCGCAATATTCCTTAAATTAGATAGAGCGCTCTAAGATATACCATCCAAGTTTTCAATTCAGCAGTCTTTCAATCTCCTAAGTAGGTATAGGCCTAACTCCCTGTTAGGGCCAGCCCTGTCCTACAGATGTTCAAGTAGTATAGTTGGTGGTCATGGTGGCGGCTTCTAATTGCAAGCCTGGTGGAAGAGTTCCGTCTTGCAGGCCCTGTGGAACTGCAAAAGTTCCCACAGGGCCCTGATCTCTTCCAGGAGCTCATTCCACCAGTAAGGAGCTGCCACAGAGAAGGCCCTGGCCCTGGTGGTGGCGAGCCTGGCATCTTTGGGGCCCGGAATAGCTAACTGATGTTGTTCAGGTACGCCGGACCCTGGCAATGTAAGGCTTTAAAGATAAGTACCAGCACCTTGAAGTGAATTCGGTGTGCTATTGGCAGCCAGTGCAGTGACCTAAGCACAGGCTGGATGTGCTCCCAACGTGGGAGGCCCATCAACAGCCTGGCTGTGGCACTCTGCACCAGCTGCAGCTTCCAGATTTGCGACAAGGGCAGCCCCATGTAGAGAATATTACAGTAGTCCAATCTTGAGGTGACTGTTGCGTGGAGCACTGTAGCCAGGTCGCCACAGCTGAGGAAGGGAACCAACTGCCTAATCAGCCGAAGATGATAAAAGGCCAACTTTGCAGTGGCTGCCACCTGGGCCTCCATTGTCAATGAGGGATCCAGGAGCACTCCCAGATTCCTAACCTCCGATGCTGGCACCAACGGCACCCTGTCAAAGGCAGGGACTGGGATCCCCAACCCCGTACCGCTGCAAGTTAAGCACAGGACCTCCGTCCTCACCAGATTTAGCTTCAGCTAGCTCAGCCTGAGCCTACCAGTCATGACCTGCAGCGCCCTGTCCAGATCTTCCGGTCTGGAGTCCGACTGGCTGCCCAACATCAGATAGAGCTGAGTGTCATCAGTGTACTGATGGCAACCCAGCCCATACCTCCGAGCAACCTGGGCAAGGGAGTGCATATAGATGTTAAACAACATCAGGGAAAGCACCACCCACTGAGGCACCCCACATTCAAGCATGTGTCTCTTGGACTGCTGTTCCCCTAGCACCACACTTTGTCCCTGACCCTGGAGAAAGGAGACAAGCCATTGTAAGTCAAGCCCCTGTATCCCCACGTCGGCGAGGCGGTGGGTCAGCAACTGATAGTCGACCATGTCGAATGCAGCCAACAGGTCCAACAACAACAGTGCTGCCAAACTACCCCGATCCAGGTGCATTCGGAGGTCGTCAGTAAGTGCGACCAATGCCGTCTCCGTCCCCTGTCCCAGGTGGAAGCCAGACTGGAAGGGATCTAATATGGAAGTGTCATCCAGAAAGCCCTGTAGCTGTGCCACCACTGCCCTCTCAATTAATTTGCCCAAATAGGGCAAATTGGAGACCGGCCGGTAGTTGGCCAATTCACTGGGTCTAAAGATGGTTTTATCAAGAGAGGGCGGACCATTGTTTCCTTGAGTGCCCCTGGAAACCATCTCTCAGAGAGGGACTTGTTGATAATCTCCCTGAGGGCACCTCGAAACCCCTCATGGCCCGCTTTAATGAGCCAGGAAGGGCATGGATCAAGGTTGCACGTGGTTGGGTGTACAGCTGTGAGCAATCTGTCAACTTCCTCTAGGCTGCGTGGGCCAAAATGATCCAAACCTGACGAGGATATGCAAGGGGTCTCGAGTTAACTCACTGTTCAAATGTGGTGGGGAGGTCACGGCGGAGTGCCAAGACTTTATCCACAAAATAGCTGGCCCCCGCCTCTTCCTTTCCTTTTCCCCTGAGCATACAGGGCGATGAAATCCCCCCCCCCCCATCATGGCATGGCTGTAGGGCAGCGGTAGCCGCTGGGCTGGGTGCTGGTAGTGGCACCCACCTGCAGTCTCAAGAGAGCTGTGCATGTGCTCTGCAAAAACCAGCTCTCGCACTGTCTCAATCTTCCCATGCCAGCGCTGCTGCTGTCTTGTGCAGGTCAGCCTTGCTTCGCTCCAACACAAGGGCGCCGTGCTCTGCTTAGTGCAACCTGTTGTATGGGGAATGCAAAGGCAAGACTCTCAGCTCCTTCACAGAGGCTCCTGCTCAGCCCCGCACTTCTTCTTGGTGGAAGGGCTCAGTCTTTGGAGCTCTGCTTGCAGAAGACAGTGAGTTGGAGGCTGAAGACTTGATCCTCCGCCCACTTCCCTTTGCCCCCATAGATGGAAGAAAGAGTCGTGCAACAGCAGTTGGGTTAACTAAAGGCCACTTTATTTATTAACAAAACAATGGCAAGGGCTCACAGTAGGAAGCGGCATGGTCAAGGCCTGGGGACACACAAAGCCCCACCCTTGCCATAAGATGGGCAATGCACCTGGCCGGTGTGTAGCCCGCTATAAGCGGCTCGAACCCGGGCAGCCTAGCCATGGAATATGCCATGACGATCCCTCACTCACAGCCACATGGCTTGTGTAGAGTATCCATCAAAGGCAATCCAAAAGGCAGTCTGCCCATCTCATCCCTGGCTGCAAGGCTGCAGTGATGATCTGACAGACCCCTCCACCCTCCAGGGTGGCTGATAGGTGTAGGGGAGGTGCCTGATGTGTTCCCACTGAGCTTCTGTAAATTTGGTTTTGCAATCTGTTTGCCAAGCTTTTGTGTATGAAGGAAGTTTCACTGATGTATTAAGAAGCAATATTTTATAGATCCTGGACATTAATCCTTTTTGGGAGTTGTTGTTATCCAAAAGTAGTTTTTCATAGTGTGCGTGGGTCCTTGTAGGAGGAAACCACATGAAAGGTACAATATCTGTTTCTACCCCCAAAGCACAGATCATACAGAGCACTGATGTTGCAGCTGAAGTATTTGTCTCCATGAATATTTAGCCAAACAAAGCTGAAATTTCATGAAGATACAGACTCTAGTAGACATCATTTTTAAAAATCAAATGCAGATGGCAGAAGGAAAACCAAAAGATGTGCAGTTATACTGCGGACAGTGGTGCTTCATACTCTTAAGAAATGGAAAAGCGATTTGATTTGTTTAGTACTTTGACTGGGCAGAATATACGTTTTGCATCCTGGATTCCTTCCATACTTACTTCATTAGCTTGGTACCCCTCATTGTACATGTCATCTTCTCTGCACGCTTCATGCCTACAATGCAATCTTATATCACAATAAACAACTTGGACTCTAGAATATTCAACAAATCATTTTTATATTGCCTTACCCTGGATCCATGCTCTGAAACGCCTCTGCATCCATCAGGGATAGGAACTCACTGATTTAAGTCTGAAGATTTCCTGCACTTTAGAGGTCCATCTGAATTCTTGATAAAATAGAAAAATGTTCTGATCCTATCATAAACATTTCAATTTGATCTCATTACAGTTGTAATATCTGATGGTGAATGAACAATTGTGACATTAGTAATTTGCGAGAGCACAGACCTACCTTTTATATTTCATTATGTACAAGATAAAAGAACAGACATGAAAAGGAATGTAACTTATGAGTTCCTTAGAGAGGCTCACACAAAGGAAAAAAGCAAACAAAAGTTAAATGAGAAATACTTCATTAGTTCTCCATATGTAGTATTTGTGTGTGCATATGTTTTCCACTGTCTTTCTGTATTACTTTCCACAGGGGGATTGCAAAGTGCTTTACAAACAGTAGTTAAGTCTCACAATGACCCTTGAGGCAGATTTAACAAGGTGCCACTGCACACAGCAAACTGTTCTTATTGCTTTGATTACATGTTGAATTTTACTGGATTCCAATTATCTTCCAGTAGCTGCACACCACACAGTTGGCCCTGGAATGAACTGTAAAGTGGTATGTGGCTTATATAAAAAATATAGACTAGGGTGGAGATCAAATGGCTGGCTCTGCATCAGTCCCTAGGAAAACTTTATATTTGCTGTCCCTATCCTTAACCCTAGCCCTCTTGTTGGGAAAGAGGGATCTGGCTAAGCATACCTTCCAACCCCTATCAGGTGAATGCTGTGACAGTTGCCATCTGAAAACCTCCTCTTAAATTAGTGTTACTGATGTGTGTGTATGTGACCCAGGCATTAGAAATAGGGGCAAGTTCAAGGCTTAGGACCTCCTTGAGCACCCCCCCCAAACCTTGGCTTAAGTAAAGTATCTACTTATTACAAAAGGAAAATACAGTTTTGCACACAGGGTATGGTACTCCCCACCCGCAAACTCCTTTCGCTTCCCAAACCGAACGTACAGTAGTCAGTGTCCCAGAAATTCCCTCAGAAGCAGGCCTACAGTGAGAAGGAAAGTTCTCAGGGCCTTCCCTCCTCACCATCAGAGAGAAGAAATTAGTATGTTGTTGATTAGTTGTTGTAGATTTTCCGTGGCCAAGACCACGGCTATAGAGCCCGGAAAATCTACAACTAAAGAAGAAATTAACTTCAGTTCAAAGACTGATGATCTGGGGGCTTACTCCTTCACAAGAAGTGATTTCCAGAAAGGAAGGGCTCGCACATGACAAAAGCTTCTTCAGCTGAGGCCTTTCAGCAATTAAGTCCTTGGAGAGAGAGAAAACTACTAGGCCTCTGTCACGGCTCAGGTGGGGGGTCACCTGACGCTGCCACCACTCTGGATTTAGGTTCCCTAGAGAAGGCCCAGAGAGCCCTCCCAAGACCTTCAGACCTCCCTTTTGGTCGAATAACAGGCGTGAGGACCAGGCAGAGTAAAACAAGGAAGATGGTTTATTTTATAGGCGGTCAAACAACAAGGTGCAGAATAATAACAGTAAGTGGGTGAAAAGAAAAGAAATCAAATGCCCTAACGCGTCTAAATATACTTTCCATAGCTCACTATCTCAAGTGGCCTTATACTACTCACCCTTCCCCCAGGATGAGGGTTTTTCCCCTGCAGCAGCCTTTCTCCTGGCTCTGCCCTCTGGAAGAAAGAACAGCTCTTCCTGCTGCTCCAGAACTTTTATTTCCAGCCCTTCTCTTTTCCTATTGGTCCATTTTGGCTCCAAAACCTCCCAGGGGCTTTTGGGAGTTGTAGGCCCAGCCTCACCTACTGCTAGCCAGGCTCCTTGGGCCTAGTAGGCCTCTGGTGGCACAGCCCAGATCATGACAGTCTCATGCTACACACCTTATCCAGTTGCTTTTATCTCCAGTCACTAGCTACACACACTCCTCCCAATAAGCAAATTGAGCAGTTTCATTGCTCCACCCCACATGCACGTGTAATTTCTATATTAGTCCAAATGCTGGTTTCTGCATCCAAGTTACAGATTCACAATAGGTAAACTGTTCCTGTTATTGATGCATTGCTCCATTGGGGTGGGAAAGGACCACTTGGGCTGACTCAAGTTAGTGCCATTTTCATTCCTTCATCAGCAGCCATCTGAACAAATCAATACTGAGATTTGTGGGCATGCCCATGTCTGGTAAATTGTCAAAGGCTGTTCTTTCAGTTAAAAAAATAGAAACCTCTAGAGGAAGACTCTACATCACATATTGTTGTTCAGTCACACAGTTGAGTCTGACTGTTCATGACCCCATGAACCACATCATGCCAGGCCCTCCAATCTTCCGCTGTCTTCCGGAGTTTGCTTAATTTCATGTTCATTGCATCGATAACACTGTCTAACCATCTCATCCTTTGCTGTCCCCTTCTTTTACCTTCAATCATTCCCAGCATCAGGGTCCTCTCCAGTAAGTGCTCCCTTCTAATTTGGTGGCCAAAGTATTTGAGCTTCAGTTTCAGCATCTGGCCTTCCAAGGAACAGTCAGGGTTGATTTCTTTCAGGATTGACTGATTTGATCTCCTTGCAGTCCAAGGGACTCTCAAGAGTCTTCTCCAGCACCATAATTCGAAAGCATCTGTTCTTTGTCACTCAGCTTTCCTTATGGTCCAACTCTCGCAGCTATACATTACTACTGGGAATACCATTGCTTTGACCATACAGACTTTTGTTGTCAGGATGAGGTCTCTACTTTTTATTATGCTGTTTAGGTATGCCATAGCTTTCTTCCCAAGGAGCAGGTGTCTTTTAATTTTGTAATGTATTCAGATGCTGCCATGAATGCATTAGATGTAACGTGAAACATCTCATTGGGAAGCAATGTAAAGCTTCGTCTTGGACAGGGATTCAAGTCCAAGACAAATGCGTCCAATCACATTCAAGCAAGCTGGAAGCGGGAACGTGTGTGATTGGTCCTTATGTGATCAACCTGATAGGTTGTTATCTGTAAAGTAGGAGTGGCTATATTAGCCGGGAATGTTTAAATACCGAGCAGTTTCAATGGGCAAACTGTTCGGGCTATCAGATGTTGTACCGTGTTGGAGAAGTGATCGTGTGGAAGAATAAACTTGAGTTTTGGCTGAAATCACTCTCTGACTCTTTGTTAAGCTCAGGACTTAACAAATTTCATGGCTGCAGTCACTGTCTGCAGTGATCTTGGATCTCAGGAATGTGAAATCTGTCACTACTTCCATGACTTCCCCTTCTATTTGCCGTGATGGGGCTGGATGCATTAATCTTAGTTTTTTTGATGTTGAGTTTCAAGCCAACTTTTGTGCTCTCCTCTTTCACCTTAGCAAGAGTCTCTTTAGGTCTTCTTCACTTTCTGCCATTAGAGTGGCATCGTCTGCATATCTGAGGTTGTTGATGTTTTCTCCAGCAATCTTAATTCTGGCTTGTGATTCATCCAGGCCGGCATTTTGCATGATGTACCCTGCATATAAATTAAATAAGCAAGGTGACAATATACATCCTTGTCATACTCCTTTTCCTATGCTAAACCAATCAGTTGTTCCATATCCGATTCTAACTGTTGCTTCTTGACCCTTATACAGGTTTCTCAGGAGACATGTGAGGTGCTTTGGTACTCCCATCTCTTGAAGAACTTGCCATACAATCAAAGGCTTATTATTTTTAGTTAAATATTCTTTAATTAATTCCGTATTTTCACTTTTTTGTTGATAGTCTTATAAAATTTTTAACAAGCTGTTTTAAGTCTTTAGCTTTATATTTCTTTAGCTTTATATTTTTCTTCCTCTACCTCGTTTTTTAGCATTAATATTATTGTTTTTTTCTCTCTTTCTTAAGTCTATAGGTTAACCATCTTGAAGGTCTATTGGCATTTTCAAAGTAGTATAACTTTGTGTATTCAATTTTTTTTAGCAATTTCCGGTGTTAGTATTAGATTCATTTTATGTTGAAGCAACTTTATTTTACACTTGGCCTCTTGGTTGTTTACTTTTTGTTTCAGTTCATCTTCCACTACTTTAATTTGTTTGCTCAGTTGTTCGTATTTTTCCCTTTTTTGTTTATTCTTCCATGCCTCATGATTGATTAGCCAACCTCTAATGAAGGCTTTAAATGTATCCAATAATATATGCATTTCCATTCCAGGTTCTATGTTTCTTTTAAAGAATTCCTGAATTTCTATTTTCATTTTCTTTATAAATGTAGGGTCCCTAAAAAAGCCATTGTTCATCTTGTTCTTTTGGGTATATCGTTAAATGTCAACATTATTGGGTTATGGTCAGCATATGTGTTTGGTAAAATCTCTGAATCTATTAAGTCTTTTAGCATTGACGTAGATACCCATGCCATGTCTATTCTCAACCAGGAGTTGTGTCTTGTTGAATAAAATGTATAGTTTCTCTTATTTAAATTCCTTGTTCTCCATGCATGTAACAGATTAAACTCTTTTGCAATTTGTAAAAAATTTTTGTTAGACTGGCTCCCGCTGTTTTTGTTTTCTTCTGATTTTTCCTATCTATATCTTTATCAAACACCGCATTATAGTCACCTATAATACAAATATTCTTACTCTCTTTCAATGCTACTATTTTTCTCAATTCTTTGAAAAAAGCATCTTGATTCTGATTAGGTGCATAAATATTCACAATTATGGATTCTATGCCTTGTCTTGTTATCGCTATCACCACTATTCTTCCATCATTTGAGGCAAATAAAAGTTCTGGGTGTAGGTATTCCTTTGCATAAATTACTACTCCCTTTTCCCCCCCATGCAAAGCATTAAAACACACTCCTAATTTTTTTATTTACAAGGTATTTGACATCATCTTTCTTGATATGTGTTTCTTGTAAACAAACTATATCTGCTTTTTGTTTTTCAATTTGATGATATACTCTTCTTCTCTTCTGAGGGCCATTAAGCCCATTAACATTAATCGAGAGTATTTTCAGCTTCTTAGTTTGCTCCATTTTTATATTTGGTGTCTTTCCCACTATTTCTGTTTTGGTATCTGGTTCTAATCTGTGAAGGGATAATTATTCTTTTTTTTTCTTTTTTAGCTTTCTCTTTTTTGTCTTTCTGGGTTTTTTGTTCTATCTTTTCTCCTTCCAAATCTGATTCTTCCTCCTTTTCTTCCTCCTCCTTTTTTTGCCAACCAAAGTCATCTCTGTTTTTCTCAAGAAAATTTTCTACCTTAAAGATAGAATTTAATTTCACTCTTTTTACGCCATATTCAAATTGTACTCCTTCTGGAATTAGCCATCTATACTGAATGTCATTAACTCTTAGGAGGTCTGTCAAGATATAATATTTTTGTCTTTTTTCCTGACTCTCCAGGGAATTTCTTTGTTTTATATAATCACTTTTTTCTGATAGGTAGCCTTTATTATATTTTCTTTCTATTCTTTTTTATAGAATTGTATGCGTACCTCTCTCAGAACTTTGTGATTCCTTGCATAAAAGGAATTTCTTCTATAAATTGTGTCGATTCCAGCAGATATCTCTTCTTTGGTTCCTAAATCTAATTGGTCTGCTAAATTCTGACAAATTTCTTCCCTTAAGTTTCCCCCCAACTTTTCCGGAATATTTTGACACCTTAAAATAAAGGCTGCCCTATCCATTTCTAGTGAAATCAAAGTATCTTTCATCTTGTCTTCTTTAGATTTCATCATCCAACTCTTTTATTTTCTCTTTTATTGTTTCATTGCTAGTGGAAATTTTAAGAATTTCTTGTTTGTTTTCTATTATTTGCTTTTTAATCTCTTCAGTTTCAGCTGTAAATTGATTAAATATCTCATCCATTTTTAATGGGTTCTATTACTTTTGTCACAGTTTCTTGAATCATAGCGTTTAAATCTTTAAGCGTTAATTGGGGTATAGACATTGTGCCTGATTTTTGGTGGGACAAAGCACCTAATTGACTTGGAGAAGGTAATGAAGATTTTCTGACTGCACTGTAACCAGTGGCCATATGGAGGTCCAGAATATATTATTATTTGTTATTTTAGTAACACTTGCTGTTAATTTATTATTATGTATTATGTTTCTAGATCTTCTTTTGACTCTATTGATGCTCTTTTGTCTTGTGAAATTATTCTATTAATCTTCCTACCTCCCTTGTATTTTTTATTCCTTTCTATATCTCCTTCTTATAGTAATTAATTAATTTTCGGTCCTTTTCAGCCTTCTATGTCTGTCTCTTTAAACCTCAAACGTTCCCTCTGTTATTCTCCATCTCTGCTATCCCTTTACTTCTCAGTCCCAATCTTTTCCAGGCTCTTTACTTCTGTCCCTTTAAATCTCAGTTTTTCCCAGTCTCTATACTTCAGTCTCTTTAAATCTCCAGGAATGTCCCTCGACGCTTTCCGCCTCCGTCTCCTCTGCATTCTCTCTACTCCCCATACTCTGTTCCGCTGCTGATTTTGAGCCTTCTTGGCTGCCTTCTTTCTCCTTTATGGGTCTCCTCTCTTGCTCTCCTCTGCCTCCTCCTTTCTCTGCTGTCACTCTTTTTCCACGTCACCACTCCCTATGCTCAGCCCGACTCCACACGATTTCCAAAGACAAGCCTCGTCACTCCGGGACCTATGGTGGCGTTCTTAAAGATGTACTCCCCCCAAAAAAAGAAAAGCAGAGAAACAACAATTTTGCAGCACCAGGTATCCGTTTTTAACATCTTATTAACTTACTTGTCCGTTTATGTTCTCTTTCCTAACTTCTCTATCACTTAGTTATGGAAAACAGCCAGCTAGGAGGAAGTTATATCGATGGTATTGTACTCCCCCCCCCGGGCATCTTTACTACCTTTTTTTTTTTGCATCTTTACTACCTTGAAGCCTCAATTATTTTTCCTTTCCCTGTAATGTTACCAGCCACTGAAAATTTAGCAGTTGACTTTTGTTTTATTTTGTATACTTAGCTTTGTCTGTATGTCGAAAACTATCCAGACTCTGACTGCCCCTGGACTCCTCTGTTGCTCGGCTTGACTGTCATCTTGCCGGGCTCCTTGTAGCTTCCTGTATCAGAACTGGTCCAGATGCCCAAAGGGGGCTGCCACCCCTCACCAAACTTGGACAATGCATTCCTTATGCTGTCTCTCTCTACGGGAGAGAACTAGCAGGCGTTGTATTAGCCTAGAAAGCTAAAGGTAAGGCTAGACATGTGGAGCTATCAGCACACACGTCTGCCTTCGGAGAGCCCAGCCGCCATTTTCCTATCTCCTCTCCCTACCTTTTCTAAACTGACCTTTTCCAATCCTGTGGCCACTGTTGCATTTTCCAAATTCTTGCATTTCTTTTTCTTTGGGATAGTGCTTCTTGCTGCCTCCTCCACAATGTCACGAACCTCCATCCATAGTTCTTCGGGCACTCTGTCTATCAAATCTAGTCCCTTAAACCTATTCTTCACCTCCACTGTATATTCATCAGGGATGTGATCTAGGTCAAACCTGAATGGCCTAGTGGTTTTCCCAACTTTCTTCAGTTTAAGCCTGAATTTTGCAATAATTAGCTCATGATCTGAACCACAGTCAGCTCCATGTCTCGTTTTTACTAACTGTATGGAGCTTCTCCATCTTTGACTGCAGATGATATAATCAATCTAATTTTGGTGTTGCCCATCTGGTGATATCCATGTGTAGAGTCACCTCTTAGGTTGTTGGAAGAGGGTGTCTGCTATGACCAGCTTGTTCTCTTGACAACTCTGTTAGCCTTTGCCCTGCTGCATTTTGTTCTCCAAGGCCAAACTTGTCCGTTATTCCGGTTACCTTTTGACTTCCTACTTTAGCCTTCCAGTCCCCTATGATGACAAGGACATCTTTTTCTAGTGTTAGTTCTAGTAGGTGTTGTAGGTCTTCATAGAACCAGTCCACTTCAGCCTCCTCTGTATCAGTGGTTGGGGCATAGACTTGGATTACTGTGATGAATGGTTTGCCTTGGATTCAGACTTAGATCATTCTGTTGTTTTTGAGACTGTATCCCATTACTGCCTTTTTCACTCTCTTGTTGACTATAAAGGCTAGAGCATTTTTCTATGGGATTCGTGGCCACAGTAGTAGATATAATTGTCTTCTGAATTAAATTCCCCCATTCCTACCCACTTTAGTCCTCTGCTTCCCTAGATGTCACTGTTCAGTATTGCCATCTGATTTTTAACCACATCCAGTTTACCTTGATTCATAGATCTTACATTTCAAGTTTCTATGCAGTATTGTTCTTTGCAGCATTGGACTTTCTTTTCACCATCAAATGCATCCACAGCTGAACATCCTTTTGGCTTTGGCCCAGCCACTTCATTCTTTCTGGGGTTACTCTGCTCTTCCCCAGTATCATATTGGATACCTTCCAAACTGAGGGGCTCATCTTTTAAGCCCCTGTTTATAAGTTTGAACCTTACCTTCCATTCCAGTTTATTTGATAAGAGTGTGCATGCACATGAAAGCTCATACCTTGCATAAAACGTTTTTGGTCTTAAAGGTTCCACTGGACTCTATTTTTTTTCCTTAGGAAAGCATGTTATTGGCAAATGAAACTCCTTTTGAGCGCCACAATACTGGTTTCCAATTGAAATGACTTGAACAACAACACATACTTTGGATCTCAATTACTGTAATACAGTGAAGCCACAATCTGATCAGGTATACTCAGCAGGTGAAGATGAGCTAGGGTGGCGCAGGGGGTAGTCAATGTTATACATTTTGATGCTACTATCTTGTCCTGAATCTTTCTGTCTGCTCATTATATAGTATTGTACCAAAATTCAGAACACAGAGAAGATCTTTTGCTAAGCAGGGAATACTGCTTCAGCTGATGACTATGGGGCTAGCCAGTGAGTACACCAACCTACCAGGATCACTGTTTCATCCCACCTATTTTTTTTCTAATTCAGACTTATTAATTGGTGCCATGAGAGCTTCCTTTTAAACTATGTAAACAGTCTTGTTAGAATATGAAATTTATGTTCATGAAATTCCTGATAGCTGATACCCTTTAAAAGGAATAATGTTTGAATCTCACTCAGCTAACTTGTACAGCTCTGTCCAACCATGACTTTCCCTAGCTCAGGGTGTATTTTTCAATGCTGCTATCATTTTACCACACTGAAATGATCCTGAGCAACCCTAGGATTCTCAAGGAGATCTTGGAACTAAAAACAATCTCCAGACTACAAAGATCAGCTTCCCTGAAGAAAATGGCTGCTTTAGAGGGTGGACTCTATAGCATTATACCTAGCTGA
This sequence comes from Gekko japonicus, assembly GCF_001447785.1. Taxonomy (NCBI): domain Eukaryota; kingdom Metazoa; phylum Chordata; class Lepidosauria; order Squamata; family Gekkonidae; genus Gekko; species Gekko japonicus. The sequence goes on from NW_015161449.1 coordinate 225,829, forward strand.
GGTCCCTGCCCTTCCCAAATCCCACCCTCTCCAGGCTCCACCCTCAAAATCTCCAGGTATTTCCCAACCCAGAGCTGACCCCCCAAAAAAAGTCCTCACTTCAGCTAGTACAACAGTGGTCATGGTTAAACAAAGGTATTTAACAAGGTCATGGGTAACTTACAGCGTGATCACACGCAGAATTAGCCATGCCATAGGCACGAATGCCGGGTGGATTTTAAGGGCGCGATCAGACGCCAACATCTGCCAAGCATCCCGCTCCCATTGGCAACCTGTTTTGCTCCGCTGTAGAAGCAGAGTAAAAAGACACCAGGGAAAACTAAGTAGCAAACGAGTTTGCTATGGACCAGGAATGGACTTTCCCCTGTGTGATCGTGCCAGCACACTTCCATGGCATCAGAATGGTCTGATTGGGCCATCCCAACTCCATGCCATTGTTTTTCCCTCTGTTTCAGTATGCGCATCATCGCACACTGCATAGGGAGCACTCGGTGTGGAGATGTGAATCATCGATCCCTTGTTGAAGCGCACTGGAAATATGCGGCAAAAAAACCCCAACTCACCCGTGGTTGCATCTGATCATACAGTGGTGGGCTGCACCTGCAGCTCCCAGGGACTGTGTGATCGTGCAAATGCGGGTCAAATTCCTGAGGAGCAAATAACCTCACTTCCCCCCCCCGCAATATCTCGTGCATGTGAACACTGCCTTAGAGAAGTTATTTATTAAGGAAAGTATTGATTACAAGTAGAAAAAACCTTTGAATTTAAAAATAATGGTCCCATCAGTTCATATGTCTCTGTGACTAACATCTCATACATACTAAAACACAGACACTTTATTTTAAAGTTGATAACTTCTTGCAGAGGGTAGTAAACATTTCTGTTAAGTATGAGACTGTCTCACTGGTTTTTCACTTATTTGACTGAAGTCCCAACTGTGCATATGGCAGAAAGGAAGTCTAAATATAGTCCTGCTGCTTATGGGGCTAGAAAAGAAGGCCAGCTATGGGCATGTTTTGCTTAATGAGCACATGATTCCAGGATTTGGCCTGTTGTGCAATTCTGGATGTAAACACTAATGGACACAGCAGGCAAAAAATAAACCTGAGCTATAGCTGGGCAAAAGAAGGAATAGATACTGGGTTGGGTTGCATCCAAAGACACTAAGAGTAACTGATGGAAACAATAATGATTCTCATACAGTACAGAGAACCCAAGATAACCCCTGCACACACACACACTTCTACAAGAATCAATGTTGTCATCAATAGAACAAGAAAAGGACATGTCTGTTTAACGAAGACAGTTAAAAAAACTACTATATTACTATACCTCCTATTAACACCACACTCTTGATTATTAGAATCATAGAATCACAGAGTTGGAAGGGGCCATCTAGTCCAACCCCCTGCCCAATTGAAACTAATGAAATTCTTTAAAGTGCTTTAGTTGTAAAACTTGTTGCACCCTGGTTCTGAAAAATAGTGGTGAAATTTTGTATCATAGCAAAACCTCACCACTAGTTATTCTGCAGACACACGAATGAAGATTATCAGCCACCTATAGGCATAGTAATTGTGAGGATAGACAGGAGGGAAGCATTTCCATCACAGGAAAAATAATCTTGATATAGTAAAAAGGTAAAGGTTCCCTTGCTCGAAAGCCAGTTGAATCCGACTCTAGGGTTGCGGTGCTCATCTCCGTTTCCGAGCCAAAGAGCCAGCGCTGTCCGAAGACGTTTCCTTGGTCATGTGGCCGGCATGACTAAACACCAAGGCGTACGGAATGCTGTTACCTTCCCACCGAAGTGGTACCTATTTATCTACTTGCCCTAGGTGGCAGGGGGCACCCACCTCCTGGTTCCGTGCCAGGAGTGTTGGCAGCAGCAACGGAGGTGAAAGGCGGCAGCGGCGAAAAACAACAATGGTGGCTGATATCCGGATGACCAAGACCTGACGGAAGGCGGAGCGAACGCAGGATGCGAGACACAGGCGGAGCGGACGCAGGACGGCGCAGCCCGGCTGGAGCCGGAAGGACGTGAGCCGGAAGCTGCAGCCGAAGAAGCATTCGCGCGCAAAAACACCGAGCCTCCGGGAGAAGGTCGCCGGGCAGCCAGAAAGAAGCCAGAAAAATGACAACAACATGTGGACCCCGCCGGGAGAAGAGAGAAGGCGCTGCCAACCGGGTGTCGATAGGGAAGTCCCTCCCCTTGTGAAATGTGGCCCTAGGTAGGTCTAATCACTACTATATAGTAGTAAGTCTGTAAACCGCTCTGAGACCCACTAGGGGTTATGGGCGGTATATAAGCCTCATGTAAATAAATAAATAAATAAATACTTGCAATTTCTTGCTTTCGAACTGCTAGGTTGGCAGTTCTTGATATAAGGTAAAGTTAATTCAGAATTAAGTTATAAGCACTGCCCATGTGAAATTGCCAAAACGTTTGTTTGTAAAAAGTTCAGGGTTTTCCCCCACCCTCAAACCAAACAACTGCTGATAAATCCTGCCACTCATTTCTGTTATGATCAAGATAACCATCTGTTTAGATAAGTCCCAGCAGCAACAATAGCCAGAGAAAATTTATTCGGAGAGTTCACTCATTTGCTCTGTCTATCCTGCTCTTTATAAACTAGTCATGTTTTATTCCTTTTATGAACATAGAAATTGTCATACTGGGTTAGGTGGGTTTTTTTTTTTAAAGCTATTCTAGTTCATGCTGGCTTTTCCCAAAGCCCTTCCCCCCAAACAGGTGTTTCTCTCTTAATAAGTGCCCATTTGTGTCATCCAGCCCCTAATTAAGCATCTGTTCTCCAAGAGGCTGACAAGTTCTTTTGCTGATAATCCCAAATGGTTTGGCAGCATTATTTATAATACAACCATGACAAAGGCTCTCTCTATCTTGATTCCCTTCATTGTGAGAATAAGATGTAACTATTTCATTGTTGTGATGTTATGGCAAATGTAAAATGTAACTGAAATCCAGGTAGAATACTTGAAACTCAACACTGCCCAAAATAACATATATAAAGTTACACAAAGAAACACATGATGTTGTTATTACTTTGGCATAAAAAGGCTTTGGGACTATTTGCTAAAAACACTTCATAGCAGCAATGTACAAGCTATTATTAGAGCTATCAACTGACTAAAATATTTTGTTAACCGATTGATTAATTGACTAGTCAAAATAAATATTGCAGTATGGGTAGTAATTTGGGGAGAGCAAATGGAGATAACAGTTCCCACTTTATCATAACACAACTGTGTTTTCTTTTTTCTTTTGCACTTTGTGTGTGTTTGTGTGTACGCCTGGAAGTCATAGGCCCCGTTCACACGAGGCGTTTTGGGCCGGGAGTGGGCCAGATTGGAGACAGAGCAAACGGGCGCAATCCCACGCCAACATCTGGCTGGCGTGGCACTCCCATCTCCGATCTGGCCCTTTCCCCGGCTGCGGTGTGTCAAAAGTGAACCACCTACTGAGGTGGTTCATCCGGATGACGCGCCGCAAGCCGGGCCGTCGGATCGCCGGTGCGTCTTTGCGCCGGCACATCCCCGGCCCCTAGCCGAACTGCGCATGCTCTGACATGTTGGAGCATGCGCAGTTCGGCAGGCTCCATGTCAGGGCCCTGGTTTCTCCCCGGCGTCTGATCGCACCGGGGAGAAAAGGCGCCGAGGCCAGGGGATCCGTGGGATCCCGCCGCGGCGTCTCAACTTTAGCGCGGCTTTTAAAAGCCGCACTTTTAGAGGCTTTTCCCCTGCCGTGTGGCAGGGGCCCTTGTTTACTTCTGGCAACCCCTAGTGGGCGGTTGGATGATTCAGAGAGGTGGCTTACTATTGCCTGCCTCTGTGTTCAGCCCTGGTATTCCTTTGAGATCTCTCTTCCAAGTACTTTCCAGGGTTGGCCCTGCTTAGCTTCTGAGATCTGACGAGATCAGACTTGACTGGGCTATCCAGGTCAGGGTGGATTTCATTTCTTAGAAAAACTACCTTAACCTTATTACCTGAATAAAGATATGTACATGGTCAGTTTATCACAATGCCATCAACATGGAACAGACTTTTACAGTGAGTTACTGGTTTTAAAAATCTTCACTGATTTGGCATATGTAACAAATGAATTAAATTATAAATATCAAATGATAAATCTGAATTAATTGATTTTTGGCCTGAGCAAAATGGCTGCCATTATAGTATACTGTATGTATGTATGTATGTATGTATGTATGTATGTATGTATGTATGTATGTAATGGAACAATCTGCTCCTCCCCTAATAACTGTGTGACTGAGTTTGGTCCTAGTGAGTGGAGCTCTTGTTTCAATTTCCAGTTTTGTATATTAGCTGTAGTTGTTGGAGTTGTCTCCTTGCAAATAAATGGCAGATGTTTTGAGCCAGCTTGTCTCTGCTGAATGGACCTGAGAATGGGTACCTGAGTGAGTACTCTAACCTGGGAACCCACAACCAAAGGGGGACCTTACATGGTGTCAGTAGTTGGCCTGTATTACAGTTAAACTCTCAGAAAAAAACAACTGACAGTGAGTAGCAAAATAACTGTCACTCTCAGAATCTCAGTGTACAACCAAGACAGACGCGACAGCCAATCAGACTTCAAGTTGTCTCACACAGATAAGATTGACAGAGCCCCGCAGTACACACCCACATCTCTCATGCTTGAATCTTCAAATTGTCTGCTGGTGTAACCT
>NW_015161449.1:231510-275092 GCF_001447785.1 Gekko japonicus
TTCTTCTTCTTCTTCTTCTTCTTCTTCTTCTTCTTCTTCTTCTTCTTCTTCTTCTTCTTCTTCTTCTTCTTCTTCTTCTTCTTCTTCTATACAGCATTTATTGCAGAAGTCCCAGGTTCAATTCCTGGGATTTCCAGTTATAAGAATTGGTTATGTAGTTCATGTGAAAGACCTCTGCTGTTGCCAGTCTATGTAGACAAGACTGACTTTGATGGACTGAGGATCTGATTCAGTAGAAGGCAGCTCCGTGTGTTCACATGTTATGATTTGAGGAGATGTGACCAAAATTTTCTAGCAACCATTAAATGCAGCTGCAAGAAAAAGGGGTATATTGAGGCCCCAACAGTACATCACTTCCTTGCTGAAAAATGCGCTGTGCCTCTTGTCCCCTTTTGCAGCTGACAGTGGTTGAAAAGGAAGGGTGGGGGGCTCAAAGCAGGTTAATCATTGATTTGCCTGAGGCCTGAGGCCAAACGCCTGCTTCAAATAGTAGTTCCGGGCACAGTAGTTTGTGGAGCAGCTGAGACCTGCTTAAATTAGAATCATAGAGTTGGAGGTGACATTCAGGGTCATCTAGTCCAATCCCCTGGAAATGGAAAGAGGAACACCCTCCTACGGTTACCCTATGGCTATCTAAAGTTTGGGAATATTTCTTACTTGAAACTGTTTCAATATTTAATACAGCTGATCAAAATGAAAGTGAATTGCCTAATCCTACTGGAAAATGGTATCCTATTATTGAGAAAATAACCTTTGAATCCTTTAACTGGGAAGCTATAAATAATGCTAAATACAAACTGTTATTGCTGGGTTAGATAGCAATTACCAGCTCTTATATGAACTATGCTGCTTAAGACAACTTGAAAACCGGTATATATTATGTAACCACTTATGAAATCATTCATTGTTTCTTGGGGACCTGTTTGTTGTACTTATGCTTGTTACTGTAATCCAATAAAATATTTTGGTTAAAAATCTAGTCCAATCCCCTGCACAATGCAGGAAATTCACAAATACCTCCCCCTCCTGGCACCGGCCCTGAATGGAGAGCATGCTTGCTCATAGAAAATAAGGCATTTTCCTACCAAGCTACCTTTGGGCCAGTACCACAAAGGTGGTATTGTTAAAATACCCTGACCTGAATGGCCCAGGGTAGCCTGATATTCGAAACTAAGCAGGGTTGGCCATGGTTAGAACCTGAATGGGAGACCACCAAGGAAATCCAGGGTTGCTATGTGGAGGCAGGCAATGGCAAACTACCTCTCTTTATCACTTGCCTTGAAAACTCTTCGAGGTCACCAAAAGTTGGCTATGACTTGACATCACTTCTACCACCACTGTTAAGATGTATAGCAATACATATTTGCCTTGACAGTGTCCATACTTGCTTGTATTTTTCTTAGAAGTCATTTGGTTTGCAAAAGTTCAGCATGACACCAGGAAAAGCCACAGTATGCAGTAAAATGTCCATTAGCATTCTAACCAAAGGTCAGAGTGCCAAACTTCTCTGAAGATCAGCGGAGATGGGGAATAAAGCTTTAATTCATTATTTACTGGATAAATATGTCTAATATTATTTCATGCAGTTGACTGTGTGATCAGAGCACAGAACACAGGCTTTCACCTAAGACAATCATTCTGTTAGTCTCTGTGGACGACATGCTAAACCCACCATCACTAAAAACATCACAATATGAAGAAGGGAGCCAAACTGAATGGTAACATCTACTTACTAGATAAATGTAGAGACATATGGGCAATTTTCAGAAGACAACATTTCTATGATCCTTTCATCTATACTATTTCCAACTTTACTAAAGATGAAGCCATAAAGTCAGTTTGAAACTCTTATAGAAATGCACAGCTATTATAGTGAAGGAATTGGGAACTTCTAAGCAGCTGATTGACACCCGGGCTGACCATCAGATAATTTAAGGCCTGGTCATGGCCAGGGGCAGAAGGAGGGAGTAAGCTGGTAATGATGATTACAGCTGAAGAAGATCTGGGCTAAGCATTGTCCTTCGTTTTCTGCAAATAATTTAAAACCACAGGTATAGCCAAAAGGGCTGATATCAATGGACTCTTGGGCTGTGGCCCCGTGTGAGCCATGGTGGCAGAACCAACATCAATCTCTGGCCCCTGCCACACGGGGGAAAAAGAACGCCCGAAGTGCAGCTTTTTTAAGCTGCACCAAAAGAGATATGCGGCGGCGGGATCAGATAGATCCCCTGAGCCGCCACGCAGTTGCTCCCTGGCATGATCAGATGCCGTGGGGAGCCACTGCAGGGAGAGCGAGGCAGCCGAACTGCGCACGTGTGCACATGCGCAGTTCGGCCGAGAGCCTCGATTGCTCCTGCAGACGGGTGCGCCGGCGATCTTACGGCGGCAGTTGCTGCGCCGTTCCAGGTTGGTGCTACCTTTTACTTGGTTTTTTTTCCCCCCAGCATGTTTTAGGCCGGAAGGGACGGATCGGGGACGGGTGCACACTGATTCCCAGATGTTGCGGTGTGCTCGTGCCCGTTTGCTGCGCCCCTGATCCGCCTCTCTTCCGGCCCAAAACCTCCCGTGTGACCGGGGCCTCTGATGTCCTTTCAGCTCAATTACCTACTTCAAGGGAGCTTTGGTTGTATGTCCTTATTTTACTGTATTGTGCTTCATGTACTTTATTTCATAAGCTGCCTTAAGTCCTCCCTGGCATGGGAGCAAATCCAGCATTCACAGGACTAAACCAATTGCTTAAAAAGTCTGTTTTTTGTGGCTTCATCACATAACCATCACATTTAAAAGTACATTAATGTTTCCCACAATTTGTACCAGATTTTGCCTGATGTGGACTTTTTGGTGGCTTTGGAGGTTCTTCCTCAGGCAAAATATCCAAAGAATTCTGAGCAAAGTTAATGAAATATTGTGCTAGGTTGGAGATCCCTACTTGCTATTTACTATGTTGCTATTTTAAAATATGCCTTTTAAAAGAACTAATCATGTTCAGGTTCCAAATCCCATAAAATTGCTAGCCAAAGTCTTGTACACTTTAACTGGGTTTGTGCTGATCAAGCATTTTGGGGGTTTTCAGATGTCATGTAGCTAAATTTCATAAATCAAGGAATTAGCTCGAATTAGGCACTCCTGGTTAAAACTGGGGGCTGCTCAGGGACGAATTCCATGACGTTCTCCCCACCTTAATTCTGGAAAAGACCAGATACTTAACAGGCCATTGGATCAGGGCCCATAGTGTAAATCAAAGGGCAAGAAATTCAGACAGTAAATAATGAGCTCAACAATCTTCTGATTTAGTGCAAAACTGACTAAACAGAATTGATTTTGTAAAAACATCTAAATCATAGATGTTTCTATCTGATCTAGGCAACTCAACAGTTATTCCAAGTAAAAGACTGTAACAATATTTCACATTTTTATATGCCAGTATCAAATATACTGGCATCAAAGATGATCTGGAAACTTGGATTCTCCACCATCACGTGCGTGCACACACACACACACACACACACACACACACACACACACACACAGAGAGAGAGAGAGAGAGAGAGAGAGAGAGAGAGAGAGAGAGAGAGTTGCCCTGGGCAGATATCATGAAACTGGTTCAGACCAGTATTATGGTGAGAAAATGGCTAACCCTGTCAGGTAGTAGCTGAAAATAAAAGCGTATTTTGAGGACTGGTTTATAATTCTGCAAAAGCAACAAGGCTACTCTAAACAGGACTCTGCTTTGCCATTTCTTCCCAGCATAGGGTTGCCAGGTCCCTCCTAGTCCCCAGCAAGGGGCTTTGGGGGGTGTTCTGGGAGGGGCGGGAACGGGCCCAATGTGATGATGTCATGCAGAAGTGATGCCATCACATTGGGGACCGGCGCCTGCACTCCAAACTGCGAATTCATCACTTGGATTACAGGCTGCTTCTTCCCCAAAGAATTTAAAGGAACCTATTAAATGCTTCCTACCAGCCAGCTGGCCAGTGGTGGATCGGAGCCCCCAAAACCCAGGACCTGGGGGATGGCAACCCTAGCCCAACAGCACTATTGGAAAACAAACATTGTACCCAGCTGTGCTCTTGGAGTGGAGACTGCCAGTTTCTCAAAGGGACTAGAAGGATAAAGAGAGGGAAAGGAGGACAGTCCAAGAGCTAACAAGACACCACTATATTGTGTTATATTTTAAATGGAGAAAGATGGTAAATGCAGAAGGATTTACAGAATTTCTCTGTTCATGTACAAAAGCCCTTCTGGAAGCAATTGCTTGCACTCTTCTGTGTATGGCACAGCTCCTTGTAAAATAAAAAGACTTAACACGGAGAGAGGCCGAAAGGGAGGGTGGGAGAGAAAGGCAAGCACTGAGCTTCATGAATTCACAGGGACACTCCAGAGGCTTAGAGAGAAGCAATACAACATAAGCCACCATTGTCAGTGACAGCTTCACTCTTATCCAAACAGTACAAGGAAGCCCCCATATAGTACGGGGGGGGGGAAGACCCAATATTAAAATTGGCTATGCTGAGCTAAGGAGGGAGAAAGAGGAAATAAATAAAATGAAAAGAAAGATTGGGTGAGGAGGCAAGCTAACTCCCCCCTCGAATCAATGGGGAAATACTACCATCCAAGGCACGCAGTGTGAAATCAACCTATGTACAATATTGTCTGGGCAAATTGATGGACCTGCATTATTCCTCACTTGCATTAAGTAGCTTTGTAGTGTTAGCCCTGTACTTGAAAGATAACTTCACCTTTCACCCTTTAAGCTCTGAGATCCTCCTAAAAATACTAGTATGTTATTAGAATAGGCAACAGCCATGGTAATTCCAAAGTCCTCTGTTTCTTGTCCCTCCTTGCCACCATTGTGTGTTTCTTTTTGCCTCTCTTTTTAAAAAAAATAAAGCATTGCCTTATTAGAAAAAGAACATCTCTTGGAAATATCAGATTGCCTTTCAGTGTCAAAACTGCAGCAGGCTTTAACATAGGCAAGTGGTGTGATCTCCCACCCCTTCTCCTTGCACCTCTTGTCAGCCTTGCTGTCTCTCAAAAAAACCAAAACACTTCCATTCATTTAATTCATCAGTCCCCTTGCCTCATTTGGGTGAGAAAAGATAAATTAAAATGAAATTAGTTTGACAGAAGAGGGAAGCACTCCTGAAGCCCTTGTTTATATCTGCTCTTAGAGTAAAACTACCTCTACATTTGGACTTTTTTTGTTTTTTTGTAATGGTGAGAAGAGAAATCCAAGGTGCTAATGAATTGCAAGTGATGAAAAGTGTCCCTGGAAATGAGCAGAAGGGGGCAAGTACAAGGCTAAAGTTGGTTCCTTATTCCCAGTTCCTTATTCATTCCTTATTTGTAACTTATTCATGAATTCAACCAAAAACACTGAGGAGAGTTTGAAAGCTCTGAACCCCACACATCATACACCCCCAGGTTCACAGGTCTGGACCACCACACATCATACACCCCCAGGTTCACAGGACTCTCCCCTTCAAGAGGATCTATATATCTAATTCTGAAGTCGCCCCCTGGTGTGCGGATACCTAAATCCGCGCACCGGGGGCACCTGGCGGGGAGGGAGAGTTTTGTGCACACGTGGGGCGGTCCCCAGGTGTGCACAAAAATCTGAAACTGTTAAAAAATCGGGGGGATACTTAAATCCCCCCGAAACTGACAGAGCATCCCCTGCGCATACGCAGGGAATGCTATGCACACTCCCTTGCCGCCGCCGCTTCGGGGGGGGGGAAGAGAGCAGTGAAGCGAGCGGCGAGCCGGAAGGGGGGCGAAGAGCATGAGGACCGAGCGGCTTGGATTCCTCTCAAGAAGCCTGTATTTCAAAAAAGATTTGAATAAAGAACTGGTTTGACTGCTTGTCCTCTGCACCCTAGAATAAGGTCTGGACAACTGTATGTCATACATCCCCATGTTCAGCGCTCTCTTTCAAGGGAAAATATGCTGTTTCATGGTCCGAAGTGCGGTTCTTGTGCCAGCTGCTCCAAAGTGTGGTACCCCCAGGAAAATCACACAGGCCGACACTGGGGCCTGGCTGCACTCACAAAACTCGCCTTGAAGGGGAGTGTCCACTGAACATGGGAGTGTATGACATGCAGCGGTCCAAACCTTATTGCCAAGAAAGCCCTGGAATTAGAACTGCAGGAAGGGGGAGCACAGCCTGACAGAGAAATGGGGGAGACAGCTACCCTTTAAAACCCTTCAGACCATGATGCCTTTGAGAGAAGTCCTAACAGGTCTACATTAACAGGGACACTGAAAAAAAGACTCAAAGCAGTTCTTTTTTTAAAATATATTTTATTAATTTTAACCTTATACATACAATAAACAGTAATTCTTAAAACATCAGAACAATAAGAAACGTTAACTTTTTTATCTTCTGCAGGGTTGAAACAAAAGATAAATTTAAATCTATTAGAGTCTTAAAATATATTCTGGTATTTCTTTCTGAGTTTGCAAATAGTCAAATATAGGCGACTAGACGGAATACCATATTTTACTTTTTTCATAAGACACATTATTTATAGACAAAGTAATTTTTTCCATTAAATATAGTTGCCATATTTCTTATACCAGATGCTCATAGAGAAATTATATTCTGATTTCCAATGTTGCGCAATTACAAGTTTTGCTGCATATAAGAGTAAAGCTATTCTAGTATTATTTAACAAATTTGTCTGCAGATCCTTTCTATCATTTAACAATATTACTTCAGGTTCAAAAGGTAAAGTTTCTTGCTTAATATGTTTAATATTTTCTAAAACATTTCCCCCAAAAAACTTTATTTTAGAACAATACATCCAACAATGTAAATATGTTCCCCTATCATCACAGTTTCTCCAGCATGCAGGATTTACCTTTTTAATATGTGCTAATTGGACTGGTGTTAGATACTAAAATGTTAATATTTTAAAATTTTGTAAACGGATTGAGATCACGGAGGATTTGTATTCAAACGTATTCCATATATCATTCCATGTGTCCTCCTTTATATGAGTATCCAACAGTTTATTCCATCTATTCTGGTAAGTCAGAGGTATTCTACCTTTTTTGTGTGCAAGTGTCTTAATTAATTTAGAGATATTTCCTTTTCTAGTATTTTCACTCTTATTGATTAACTTTTCAAAGTCTGACAAAGGTTGTTTAAATAATTTTTCTAATTGAAGAAATTTGCATAAATGAGTTATCTGGAGATATTGAAACCAGTCTGTTGTTGTTCCTAACTTATTTTCCAGCTCAGTCTTTTGTATAATTCTGTTATTTGTTATCAGATCTTTCAATTTGGTTATCTTTGATGTTTTCCAATTTTGGTAATTTTTGCTTTGCAAACCTGGTAAAAACCAGTGTTGCCCTATAAATGGCATAAAGCGTGAATATTCTGGTACTAGATTATTCCTTAGATTATCCCACACTTCAAGTGAAGCTTCTAATAATTCGTCTTGTCCTGCTATAATCTTTCATTATTTTTTATTTTGCCAAATTATTTCTGGAAGAGTATATGGTGTAATAAAATCTTCATGTATTACTGTCCAATTTGGAGCCGGTTCTATTTGTAACATTCTTATTATCCTATTTAAATGAATTGCGTTATAATAATCTTGTAAATTTGGTAACTGGAGTCCTCCTAAACTACGCTGTTGGCAGAGGGTATGTGCACTAATCCTGGCTTTTTTCTTATTCCACAAAAATCTTAATAAATTATCTTGCCATTGTTTGATGCTAATTGTATTAATTTTGATAGGTATTGCTCTAAAAAGAAAAATAAATTTTGGGAGCAGAAACAACTTTATCAAATTATATTGATCCATAAATGAAGGTGAGTATCTTTCTCATTTTATTAATTTTCTATTAATCTCTTTTAAAATTTCTTCATGATTATATTTGAGTACCTGAGTCATGGTGGTTGGTAATTGTACTCCTAAGTATTTTATTGATGTGTCTGACCATTTATAATTATATATATTTTTGGAGACTTTCTTTTTCTTCTACGAGTACATATATTGGCAGTATAATTGATTTTGAAACATTAATTTTTAGACCGGTAATTTGACCAAAATTTTGTAAAATAATTTGTAATTTTTCCAAGGATTCCTTAGGGTTTGTTAAAAATAAAATCATATCATCTGCAAATAACATAATTTTAAATTCCTTATCCTTAATTTTAATTCCTTGTATATCATTAGTATCTCTTATTTTTTTGTGTTAATGGTCCTATTGCTATTGCAAATAAGAGCGGTGAAAGGGGGCATCCTTGTCTTATCCCCCTTCCTAACGAGAGTCCTTTAGATATATTGTTACAAATAACAATAGATGCTTGCGGATTTTCATAAATTGCTTGAATAGCTGTTAAAAATTTATTCCCAAACTTCATTATTTCCAGCAAGGATTTCAAAAAAGGAAGTTCCAGAGAGTCGAAAGCTTTTTCTACATCTAGAGAAAGCAAAATCATTTTTTATTTTTTTATTTGCATATTGTATAATATTGAATGCTTTGGTAGTGTTGTCCCCCAAGTCTCTTCCAGGTATGAAACCAGCTTGATCAGGCCCAATATAATTTTCAAGAATCCTATTTAAACAATGTGCTAGCATAGATGTAAAAAGTTTAAAATCAATATTTAACAGAGAGATTGGCCTATATGAAGCTGGTATTGTATTGTCCTTCTGAGGTTTGGGTATAACAATAATGGTGGCCTGGGACCATGATGGAGGAAGATATCCGTTTTTGAGAGAATGTAATTACAACTTTGTAATAGTGGGTCCACAATAACTCTGGAAAAGCTTTTGTAAAAAATGGCTGAGAAACCATCTGGCCCTGGAGATTTCTTTATTTTCAGTCTTTTAATTGCATCTATAACCTCTTGTTTAGTAAACTCCTTCTCAAGAAATGAGCTATGTTCTCCGTTTAATTCTGGAATCTCATTTGTCTTAAAAAATTATTTATAATCGTCTGAGGTACTTTTTGTGAAGTATATAATCCTTTGTAGTATTCCACAAAGATGTTTAAAATTTGTTCAGTTTTAGAATAAATTGTACCTTTTTTGTCTTTTATTAAATGTATTTGTCTATTTTGTTTTTTCTTATTTACCCTTTTATTCAAGATTTTTAAATTTTTGGCACTATAATACCAAGATTCTTGTTCCATATATAACAAATCTTTTTTTATTTTAGTCGTTTCTAAATCTTCTAATTTCCTTCTTTCTACCAGTAATTTTTTATATATTTTCTTACTACCTTTTGCTTTGTGTTGTTTTTCCAATTCCTTTATTTTATTCATTAATAATTTTCTCTCTTCTTTTTCTTTTATATATTTATAGGCCGATTTTGCAATCAACTCACCTCTTATAACGGGTTTCATTGTGTCCCAAAGAATTTGCGGTCTTGATACTTCTATTTCATTTTCCTGAAAATATAATTTTATTTTTTGTTTTATTTCATCTTTTGTAATTTGTGATTCCAATAAACTATTATCTAACATCCATTGTCTATTAAAGTTTTAATTTTCTTGCCATATCCAAATACATTCTACCCATGCATGATTCTGCCCACAGTTTTTCACCTATCTCTGAAGATTTTACTTGAGATAACATAGAGTGTGATACTAGAATATAATCTAATCTGGTGTGTATATTGTACTGTGCTGAATAGTAAGTGAGATCTTTTTCTAGTGGGTGTTACTATCTTCATATATCCACCAGTGCATGTTCCTTTAAAAGAATACTTAGTTCTTGACCTCCTGGTTTTTTTACCTTTGATGTTTTTAGTCTTTTCATTTGCATATGTTCTATCTATTTCTTGATTCATTATGTAGTTTAAGTCCCCACCTATAATTGTCTCTCCTTCTTTGAATGTGTCTAAGAGTTGCAGAGTGTTCTTTAAAAATTTAATTTGTTCACTGTTGGGTGCATATATAGATCCAATTGTTATTTTTTTATTTTCCATAACACCTTTAACAAAAAGAAATCTTCCCTTTTAATCTTTAAGTACATCTTGCACCTTAAATCTTATATTTCTAGACATCATTATAGCTACTCGTTTTGATTTAGAGTTTCCACAAGCTTGCAGTTAAAGTGTAAACCAACTAGAATTAAATATATATTTATCTGATGATTTTTGATGCGTCTCCTGAAGCAATAATATATCAGGTTTCAGATTCATTAAGTTGTTATAAATGCGTTTACGTTTGACACAATTATTAACACCTCTAATATTTAAAGTAACAATTTTTAATTTTTAATTTTTCTGTTTTTCTATTAATTAAAACTTTTTCAACAAATTACTTAACTAGATAACTGTTTTAACTTAGCAGTTACTGCTTAACCAAATTAAAAACAATAAGTTTTCAACTTTGGTACCTAAAATGCCCCACAAGTATTTCTGAGGTGGCAGGAAAATCCTGACTTTATGTAGGTACCCTTAGTGAAAATACAACCATATAAAGATTCCCCTCCCTTCCCACCCACTCCTAATTTCCCTATATCTTAACATTTTTAATATTTCTTCATCTTGTTATAGTAATGCTGATATATATTTACATAAAAGGTAACGGTAAATGTTCCCTTGCTCAAAAGCCAGTCGAGTCTGACTCTAGGGTTGCGGTGCTCATCTCCGTTTCCAAGCCGAAGAGCCAGCGCTGTCTGAAGACGTTTCTGTGGTCATGTGGCCGGCATGACTAAACACCAAGGCGCACGGAACGCTGTTACCTTCCCACCGAAGTGGTACCTATTTATCTACTTGCAATTTCTTGCTTTCGAACTGCTAGGTTGGCAGGAGCTGGAACTAGAGATGGGAGCTCACTCCATCATGCGGCACCCAGTTCTCGAACTGCTGAACTACTGACCTTCCACAGCCTGCAGTTCAGCGTCTTAACCACTTGAGCCACCGCAGCTCCCATATAATTACATATATTTACATATGAATTCAAAAAACCATTAGTAAATTTTTTGTCTTCTTTTGTAAATATAAGTGAGTCTTGTTATCAACGCCTTGTGTTTGAAACTGGGATTTTGCTTTCCTTTGGAGGTGTAGCTAGGAGATGCAGCCTTCTTTTAAGTTGGTTGGAGCGCTCTGTATTTTTTTGCCTTGTTTTTTCGACCTTCAAGCCCAGTTTTTCCAGCATTCTATGTCATGAGTCAATGTTGTTCTCTTGTATCTTTTCACTTTTGTATATGACTTGTATTGTGGCAGCTCCTATCCATTTGTATTTTATTTTTGCGTCTTGAAGTTGAATGGTGATCTGTCTTATGTCTCGTCTTTTGCTTATTGCTTCTGGGGGTAGATCTGGGAAGGCTTCAATCTTATGCCTCTCATAGTCAAAACAGCCTTTTTCTCTAGCAACAGCCATGATTTGTTTGCGGATTCTATAATCCAGTGCAGATATTACAATGTCCCGTGGACCTTTTCTGTAGGGATTTTTAGGAGATCTTATACAAAATGCCTTTACTATTACAGGAACCATGTCATTTTTTAGTTGTAAAAGGTCGGCCATCCAATTCGCTATAAAGTTACTTAATTCTTCCTCTTTATTAAGCTGTTCCAGAAATCCACGTAATTTTATGTTATTCTTACGCATTTCCATGTCGAGGGTTAAAATTTTTATTAAGGCTTCATTTTCTTTTTGTAGATTAATGTTCTCCTCCTGCACAGTCTCGGCTAACATCAGTGTGCATTCTGCTTTCTTCTGTGTCTCAGAAATCATTTTTGTTATGTTTCCCAGTTGAACATGTACCGATTTTAGTAAAGTGCTTAATTTTAACATCAGTCCTCCATTTCTACTAAGTCAATTTTTGTAAGTAGAGAAAGAATCTCCACATCTTCAATAGTCTCAGTAATTTCATCTCCCTCCGCCATTTTGTCCTTGCCTCACTTCCCACCCCGCCTTTATTGTCGTTGTTTATTTTATGCAAGGTATGGGCTTACCGGTCACAATTCTGCCGTGAAAATGGTCGGAGTTCGAAGTTCTTTGTATTGAGTCAGTTTGTCATTGCATTTGAGTATCTTTTTTTTTTTTGCGATTTTCTAGTTGCTTGGGGTAGGTTAGGAGAGAGCTCTCGGTTTAAACATCCATCTTGTTTCACGCGATGCCATGCCCCTCACTCAAAGCAGTTCTTACTGGCCCAAAACCACCACATTATCACAAGTTATCAAGAGAAGACAGGGGTGCTCCACAGATAAGATGCGGGAGAGGGCCAGCCCCACAGCAACAAAGATGACAGATTTCAGCCCCATCATCAACAGTTTTTAAATCCACAGTAACAAGGAACAACTAGGCCATCCCTGGGCAACAACCAATGTGCCTATTGCAAAATAAAAAGGACTAGAAATGAACTTGCCCTAATTGACGTACTGTTGCCTCTGAGGAATCCCAGCCACAGCAGGATTCACAGATCCCACTCCCCCCTCCATCATTTCCTCCCGATTGAGACAGCTGCAGCAGCACCCCCACAGATCTACTGCTTCCAGAAGCAACAGCAATCACAAGGGCATTACAATTCTCAGTTCCAGATGCTTCAACATAATTATTTTTCAGATTATACATAGGGCTATCGGGCAAGGACTGTCAAACACCCCACTCGCTGAGCCCTTGATAAAATTGAGAGTATAAAATAATATATTTTTTTCAGCAGCTCTGAATTTGGGAGCAACATATTCTTCTGTCCCCTTTAAACCTCCAGACCTGAAGCTGTCATCCCATGCTACCTCTATTGTTGAAGTGGATGGGAACCTGAATACACAACATTTTTTCCAGGTATGCTATATAATTTCCCGCTCTAAGCACAGGTACACTGAGATCGATGAAAAATGTGACCCTTCAGTGAGATTATTTTCCAACAGTGAATCTACTGCCCTGGCCGCCTTTCTGGTTGGGGTCCCTGCCTTGGCTGCCATCAACTCTGACAATTTAGATGCCCTTGCTTGCAGACTGACCTATCTGACGAATGATACATCCCAGGTTTTAAAGAGTATGCTGGCAGATCTGCATGATACTAAAAAGGCTACCATCCAGAATAAAATGGCTATAGTCTACCTGCTGTTTAAGGCAGGACATAACTGTGCTGAATTTGAGGACATGTGTTGGTTGAACCTGATTGATCATTTAGTCTTTATTTAATGAAACTCAAGAATATCTAAAACATTTTAAAAGGAATGGTTCACTGATTTGAGATCTATTGTTTATACTGTTTTAACGTCTGTGTTCAGGTAAAAAAATTATTGATCTTTTGGATTTGTTTCTGCATACAATGTACCCCCACCATAATAGCTTGTTGTGCTTCTACAGTTTTCAGAACCCCCAGCTCAAGAACCAAAGAAATGATAATGGTTGCCAGGCTGCTTTTCTCCCTTTCTCACAATACAAGAACTCGTGGGCACTCCATGAAATTGCTGAGCAGTCGGGTTAGAACAGATAAAAGGCAGTACTTCTTCTCCCAAAGAGTGATTAACACATGGAATTCACTGCCAAAGGAAGTGGTGGCGGCGACAAGCATGAACGGCTTCAAAAGGGAATTAGATAAGGCATATGGAGCAGAGGTCCATCAGTGGCTATTAGCCACAAGGTATAGATAGGGGCTCTGGGGCAAGTGATGCTCTGTCTTCTTGGTGCTTGGGGGGGCAACAGTGGGAGGGCTTCTGATGTCCTGGCCCCACTGGTGGACCTCCTGATGGCACCTGGTATTTTTGGCCACTGTGTGACAGTGTGTTGGACTAGATGGCCCTTTGGCCTGATCCAACATTGGCATCTCTTATGTTCTTATGTAAACTAGTCTCACGGTTAATTAAAGTGGAGACACTACACAGACAGGAATACAAGGTCAGTGATAACGATGAGAGAAGCAGGAGGGAAGGAATGTGGCAACAACTTGTACAGAGGTCAGGCAGGCGAACTCCAGGCCTATAAACCATATGGCAGCCTAGCTGACAGATGAATTGGCCAATCAAAGGGTCCATTTTTGGTGCGACAATTCATCAGCTGTCCACATCATTAACTCCTTATTGTCTAGGTCCCCAAAGGTTATGGCCTTGGTCAGGGGCTTCACACTGTGTTGCCTCAGGCTTAAAATTTTGTTTTTGGCCAGGCATGTTCTGGGGGTTGATAAGGGGGTGGCTGCCACTTTCACAAACAGATGGAGAGGCTTCATCAGCTGTCCCCTGGAGCCGATCTTCATCCAGCAAGGATCCTCCCCAGAGCTGTGGCAGCTTGGAAGGCCAAGGCCTGCAGAGCAATAGGCCTTGCCATAGCCCCCAGCTCCAGGAAGTCGTACGAGTGTGCAATACGCCAACCTGAGGATTTTAGGTCAGAGGTAGTGTATCAGGTACTTTGGCCCCTTCCAGTGGAGCAGTTGCTTCACTATTGCATTGATCTGAAAGGTAAGGGGTTAGCAGTGCACTCTATCAAGGGGCACCATTCTGCACTGGCTTTTGCCAGCAAGGCATGGGATTTCGGGAGGAAACCAATGACTTTCAGCTTAGAAAGATGTTTGAGGGATGGTCTAGGGAATCAGGCCAGCATGTAGACACTAGGCAGCTAATATCCCCTGCAATACTCAAGGGCTTGAGAGGGGCCTGGGGCCAGGTTTGTACCTCAGAATTTGAGACTTGACTCTTTCATGCATCGGCTCTGCTTGCCTCTTTGGGGGCCCTCCGGGTCAGCGAGTTGGTCATGCAGTCTAGGGGTGACTCTTCTGGTCGTGCCTTGCTTATGTCAGACCTTACAATAAATTCTGGCCGGGCACTTATCAAGGTGCAGCATTCCAAGACTGACCAGCACCAATGGGGTTCCATGCTTAACGTGGGCTCCTGCTCTGATCCTGAACTATGCCCAGTTTCAGCCCTTGAAGGCTACGTGGCAGTTCGGGCAAGGAGTGGTGGTTTGTTGTTTCACCATTAGGATAGCGGGCTGCTAACGAGGCACCAGTTCTGGTCTGTTACCACGTGTGCCTTGTCCAAGTTAGGTTTATCAGAGGTGAAGTTTGGCACCCATTCTTTCCAGATTGGGACTGCTTCCACTGCAGCAGCCATGGGCTATTCTTCCTCTGACATTCAGAGGCTGGGAAGGTGGCACTTGGCTGCCTTTAAGTCTTACGTTCACCCCTTTGTTTCCTCATGATGTTTTGTGTTTTAGCTAACTGTTGTTTCCCTTTTAGGTGTTGTTGGGGCGGGTGAGAGGAAGCGGGTTCTCATCTGTGGCCACAGTTTTGTTTTTTGGGCAGCACACTGGGCTCAGTGAACTTTGTTTGGATCTCAACTGGGCCACAGTCATTGGGCCAACATTGAATGGTGGGGGCATCATGGCCTTCACTGGGTGGGCCTCCTGCCTTTGTTATCTCATGGGCCCATGCATCCTCCTTCCAATGTGTTGCTTGTGCACCTGGGAGGTTACGACCTGGGTTTGGTCAAAGGGAAAGCCTTGGTGCTCCAGGCTATTGAGGATTTGCAGGTTATAAGGGGGCAGTGGCCCAATGTTGTTATAGTGTGGTCAGCAATGATTCCCCGGAGGGTTTGGTGTGACATCCTGAGTCCATTGGGGATTGCCCGGGCCCACTGTAACGCTAATTGGGATATTAAGAAAGTTTTGGATGCTGGGTTGGGCCTTTTCCTGCTGCATCCACGCATTCATCCTGAGTGTGTGGATCTCTACAGGCAGGATGGGCTACATATCTCTGAGAAGGGCAATGACATCTTGTTGGAGGATCTCCAGCAAGGGCTTTGGTGGGCATTAGGCCTCCCAGTGGGGGCATCGGCCTATGCTGAGGCTTGACCTTGGCAGTGGCAGGATCAGGACTGGTGACTGATATGCGGCTAAAGGGAGCATCAATTAGTTACTTCAGTTGGGGATAGGAGCGACCCAGGGTAAAGATGGCAGACTGCCTTTGGGACTGCATGAAATGATCGGCTGCCTAAGTTCTACAACTTGGGGCTGGATCTCCACTTCATGTCTTTTGTTGAGCCTGCCAGAGTGAGCCGTAGATAATGGCTTGAACTGGGGGTGGGTGGCTCCCTGCCGTATGACTGAGGAAGGGTCAAGACTGACCCTTGGCCTGGACCATGCTGCATTCAACATTCAGCCCTTGCTGTTGATTTTCTGATTTGTAATTTAATAAAGTGGTCCATAGTTCATCCAATCCTTGTGTCTGATTCTTTATTCTGAATATGGGAGCAATCCAGCCCTTCCAGCAGATGGCCCAGCCGTACTGCTGGGGGCCACCTTTGCCTCCATTGAAGGAGGAAGGGTCGACATGTGAGCTGGGCCAGCCATGTGATGATACGTGAAGGGGTTGAGCCGGCCTATTAATGTCTGGCTCCACTCCCAACCATTCAGCTCTGGCAGAGAGCTTGGCCCACCCTCCCACCCTGATTGTTGTGTGGGCTTATACTGGTCACCTTTTTTTTTTTTTACAGGGGCCAGGTAGGAATTTTTGCTCCCTGACTGATTGGCCTGAGTCAGGGATGCTTTTTCACCTACCTCACACTACTAGTCAACGGGTTGTGGAATTGACTTAGGGTAGTGCTGTTTGTTAGGTTGGTCACTTTAGTTGGCAGGATCCGGGCTGGTGACTGATATGCTGACGGTGCTTGCAGTAAAGAAGTGCTATGCACATGGCTGTTGTACAGAGCTATATACAATTGATTTACACTATTTACACAGTCCAACAAGGCTTAGCATTTGGCTTACACTCCAGCAAAATGCTCCGCCAGGCAACAAGTAACCACACAGGCTTCAGACTGTAAGAACTGTACAGAATATATACATACACATAGCCAATCACTGAGCAGATGCTGAGTCATAGTGACTCCCTCAGTAGGCTGATGCAACCAGTCCATCATGTGATTATGCAACTGTCAGTTTAGATCATTCTGATCTCTGTGACTAGCTGTCATCTTGCATGGCACTCAATTTGCAGATGCCAACATATGCAGCTAAGGGGAGCACCAATTAATTACTTCAGGGCAAATGTTGATGATTTGCCTACAATGTTTGTGCATAAAGCTTCAATTAAGCTGTGGCTTCTGCAGGGCTCCCAATGGGAGTTCAAGAGGGAAATTACAAGAGTTGGCAACAAAGGAGAACTGAAACAATTAAGAGACCTTAAATTTTATATTCTGTATTGACAATTTATGCCAATAAAGGCTAACTTGAACTTGAACAATTAAGAGACCCTTTTGTTACAAAGGGAATCATGCAGAGAGAAAAAGAGAGGGAGCAAGCTATTCCTGCCACTGCAGTGAAATCTGAGCTGAGATGTTTTCAGTGCCAGGGATTTGGCCACAAGGCGAACATTTGCCCAAGCATCAAAAAGAAAACAAACAATGAAGGCAGCTTGAACCCCACAGAGCATGAATTCAAACATCGCAATTTTACTGCATTTTTAGAACATGAAAGTGCTGATTTTATCTGAGACAGCAAGACCAGCTCACATTTAAACAATAATAGAGGGTGGTTCATTAACTTGCAAAAGCTGGAGAGTCCTATAAATGTATGTCTGATTTTAAGAACAATATCCTGCTACAACAATCAGATGGTGCCCAAGATATGGAGTTTCTTTTGAAGGAAGTTTTGCTTGTTGAGAATTTTTCCATTAGTATGCTTCATGCAGAAGGTTTTGAAGTGGAATTTAAAAATGGAAAATGTATACTCGAGAAATGGAAAACATGTCTTCTTTCAAACAAGCCTAAAGGACTTTACAGTGTGAAAGTGCTGCTTCCATGTCAGACTGTGACTCTGAGTCTTGTAATTTTGATGAGGAAGTGCTGGATGAACCAGACCAAGAGGTCAGGCTTGCAGGATCATGTTCACACAAGGTCAGTTCTCTAAGTTTCAGGGTACATCAGCACACCAAGGTATTTCTAGGTGAAAGAATCCACTTGGGGAAAAGATGAATGCTCACAGGCCATTTCCAGTCACCTGCAGGGAGTGTTCCATTTTTGTCTTCCTCCCTGAGAACAAGATGGATTACACTTGTCAGAAGTGTAAGTTCTTAGGACTCTTAGAGGAGAAGGTTCAAAGCCTAGAGAAAAGGATTACTACTCTCCATGAGACCAAGGAAGGGGAGGAGTTCATTAACAGAAGCTGTTATGTCCTGCATAGGGAAGGAGAGACCAGTCAAAGCAACAACAGTGTGGCTGCCCTAACAAGACTCCTCAGAGAGTTACAGCAAGACTCCAAAGGCATTGAGCAGAACAGCACTCCATGCCATTAGAACTAAGGAATTGATTCCAGGCCCTTGCGGTGGAGGCAGAGATGGAAACAGTGCCAATGGAAGTATCACAAACACAAGGGAGAAAGAGGGAGAAGGACAGGGAAATACAAAGAAATAGCACTGGAAGGAAAGAAGAGAAGAACAAGAGAAGAGATTGGATTTATACCCCACCCTTCACTCAAAGTCTTAGAGCGGCTTACAAACTCCTTTCCCTTCCCCCTCCTGTGAGGTAGGTGGGGCTGAGAGAACTCTGACAGAACTACCCTTGAGAGATCAGCTCTGACAGAACTATGGCTTGCCCAAGGTCATCAAGCAGCTGCAAGTGGAGGAGTGGGGAATCAAACCCGGTTCTCCCAGATTAGAGTGCACACACTTAACCACTACACCAAACTTAACCACTACACCAAACACCCAAGGAAGGTGTTGGTCATAGGTGACTCCCTGCTGAAGGGTATGGAACGTCATGTGTCCAGGCCTGACCCCCTTGCCTGAGAGGTGTGTTGCTTGCTAGGGGCGAAAATTAATGATATTACAGAGAGGATCCCTAAACTCATCAAACCTATAGAGTACCCATTTGTGATGGTTCATGTAGGAACTAACAACACGACCGTGAACAATAGCAAAGATATTAAGGCTGACTATGAAGCTTGTGGGAGGAAGCTGAAGGGAATGGGAGCACAGGTGGTATTCTCTTCAATCCTTCCTGTCATAGGAAGGGGAATACGACAGGAACAGTTGATAATGGAGGTGAACCACTGGCTGCATTGGTGGTGCCAGCAGGAGCAATTTGGATTCTGGGACCATGGGCAATGTTTTCTGAATGATAATCTACTAGCATGCGATGGACTCCACCTGTCAAGGTCAGGGAAGAATGCATGGTGGAAACCTGGAGAGATTCATCAAGAGGGCTTTAAACTGACACCACAAGGGGAAGGAGATGACCAACACAGGGATTTAAATGAAGGGGAGCAAACAACAGAGGCCCACCTGTGAGGGCCTGGGTCTAATGGAGCCAAAGGTGAAGGGGTTCAGGTTTCTACGTACCAATGCTCAACGCTTGGGTAATAAGAAGGGCTTGAGCTTCTAATGCAGACAGATGGAAAATCAAATGTATACATGTATACAATATAAATGTATACAATATAAATGTATACAATATAAATATAACATTAAAAAGTGTTACATTAAAAAATTAAAAACTACAAACCAGCATTTTTCCTCTGCATACTTTACCATTTACCCTAGCTCTTATATCAGTATCTATAGTTCTTGGATGGTAAAAACATGGTATCCTATTCATTTAATATTCCTAGAGTTTTGCATACATCTTTCCTGGATAATTATAAGTACTAGATAGCTAATTCACCAATATAGAAAAAGTTTTCAAGTATTCAGATAGATTTCACCTTGCTGTTCTAAATAGTCTAAAATAGGATACCAAGTACTTTCAAACTCTTGAATTCTGTATACCTAAAGATCTGTAGTTTAAAGAATCCATTATCTTTGCTATTGTATAGTGTTCCCAAAGTTTTTTATGCCATAAAGATATTGAGGGAGCTGCTGGGTTTTTCCAGTAATGAGCAATACTTGTTTTAGCGATAGTTAATAAATTAACAATTACTATCCTACGTGAATATGGTTGAATTCTATCTTATAATTCAAAAATAGAGATTCAGGAGTTAATTCAAGTGTGTATCCTGTAATCAAATAATTTTTTGTATAATTATTTCTCAGAATTGTTTTATTTTGGGATAATACAACCAATAGTTCATATATGATCTAATGTGCCCACATTGCTTCCAACAATATGAACTTAAATTTCTACTTAAATTTGAAAGCCTTTTGGATGTGTAGTACCAATGGGCAAGGATCTTAAAAGTTAAAATTTTTATGTATTTATTTTTTACCAATTTTATTATTTTTAAAACACAAACAAACATACATGAGAGTAATCACATCAACATTATATCTATTAAGATACCTCATACATATATATCTAATTTTCTCTTTCTACCGTGTAGCCAACTATAATCTTTGCAACTCTATATTCTAACAATATATTTTTTCTTCTATTTAAGCACTGTCTAAGCATATTTTCTATAAAGTACATTTAAATATAAATTGGAGTTTCATAGGCACGTAAAATGATATACAGGTTTTCTTTTTTCTTATTATTTAACCATCTGTTGTAGGCATTACCTAAACATTTTAAGAGTAATCTTCCTTTAAATGCATTTAGTATGAACTAAAGTTTTTAAGTGTGTTTCCCTAACCAATCTTGATCAGATTACACATGCACACAGTTCCCCTAGCTAGTCTTATTTATACAGTTTGATTTTTGCAATTTTTAATATCTATTACTTGAAGATTTTAAATTAATCTTCCATTAACTACAGTTAATATGAATTAGGGTTTTATGGGTATATAGCCCATCTTAATCAGTTACACATACATAGAATTACCCTAAAAACTTTATGGAAGCGCAAAATAAAACTTGAGTATTTCTTAACCAATCTTAACCGGTTACACATATAGAGGAGTTCCCTAACCAAGTCTTATTTATAAAGCTTGATTCTTTTCTTTTTATTTTGGTTTCTTCTCTTCAGTAAAGTCTTGATTCTGTGTCTCTTGTTCTTATAGGTGGAAAGGCTTTCTTTTAAACCTTAAAAGTTTGAAATTTTATTAAAAGGACAGAAGAATTATAATCCATAGATGCCCATATTTCCCCCCAAATGTCTTCATTCAGACTAACTTTGCAATCCTTTTGCCATTTGTCCTGATATGATAGCTTTCCAGGTAATTCTATTTCACTTAAAGTTTTAGAGATTAATCCTTTTTTTATTGTGTTCACAAGAACTAAGCACTCTCTCTAAATCTGTCACTGGGGACTTTAGTATGCTTGAGAGCTGTACAGTAGTACTTAGATGGCAAAATTAGTAAAATCTATACCATGGAATTAGCTTGTCTATCTTTTTTTCTAAAGATTGTACTTTATTTCCCATTGTTAAATCAATTAGTTTAGTAATCTTAAGCACCTTCCAAAATTTGCCATCTATTATTCATTGCCCTGGAGGAAACCATGTCTGGTCTAATAGGGAGGGAAAATGAGAGATTTCTGGTACTAGTTGTTTTCTATATATATCCCAGATACTCAACACTGCCTCAATAAATTGATTCCTATACCTAGGTACAGGCTGCTCTGAGATGGATATGATTTAGTAGGCATTACAGAGACTTGGTGGGATGATTCACATGACTGGAATGTAGGGTAAAGA
Source organism: Gekko japonicus (assembly GCF_001447785.1). Classification (NCBI taxonomy): domain Eukaryota; kingdom Metazoa; phylum Chordata; class Lepidosauria; order Squamata; family Gekkonidae; genus Gekko; species Gekko japonicus. The sequence continues at coordinate 252,982 of NW_015161449.1, forward strand.
GGTGGATGCTGCCCTCATTGAACAGCTTGACAGGGTATCAAAACAAAATGACCTGGTAGTTATGGGTGACTTCAACTTTCCTGATGTGTGCTAGGAGACAAACTCTGCAAAGCGTCCACAGTCATGCAACTTCCTGACCTGTCTGGATTACAACTTCCTTCATCAAATGGTGGAGGAAGCTATGAGGGGCTCAGCCATAATCAGCTAAATATTGACCAATGGGCAAAAGATGGTAGATGGGGTGAAGGTGGTGAGGACCTTAGGGGGAAGTGACCATGTCCTGCTAGAATTCCTTTTGCTGTGGGGGACCAAGGAAGTTCATGACCACATGCGTAAGTTAGATTTCAGTAAGTCAGACTTTAATAAACTCAGAGGTATGATGAGGATCATTCCATAGACAAGACTGCTGGAAGCAATGTTCCCTCTAAGCTGAGTTAGTGTGAGCTAGCTCTCAGTTTTTTAGCCCCCGGCTCACACATTTTTGTCCTAGCTCAGGAAGGATGGCTCCAGCTCAAACTAATTTATGCAGTAGTCAAATTGCTTGCTCACAACTTTAATGCCAGTAGCTCACAAAAAAGAATTCTTGCCCACAGGACTCCACAGCTTAGAGGGAACATTGGCTGGAAGGGAAAGGAGCAAGTGCAGAGTGGGGTCTCCTAAAACAAAAGCTCTTGCAAGCTCAAGCCATTGCTATTCCAACAACAAGGAAACATGATAGGGGATCCATGAAGTCAATGTGGATGAACAAAGAACTGCATGATGTGCTATGTGAAAAAAGGAAATGTTCAAGAAATTGAGGCAGCAACATACCTCTACAGAAGAGTATCTGTGGGTTGCTAGGCACATCAGAGAGGCCAAAGCTCACACTGAACTAAATCTGGTCAGGGAGGCTCACAACCACAAGAAACTCTTCTTCAGATATGTGAGGAGCAAATGCAAAATAAAAGAGGCAATGGGCCCACTGTTGGGTAAAAATGGAGAAACTCTGACAGAAGATAAGAGAGAAAGCAGAAAGGCTTAATGCCTATTTTGCCTCCGTTTCTTCCCTGAAAAAGAGAACAGGCTCATCTAGAGATGGTAGTAGGCAAGTCATAACATCTGGGTTGCTGGTTGACATGGATGGAGAGGTAGTTGAGAAGCACCTGACTGCATTGAATGAGTATAAATCCCCCAAGCCAGATGGTATGCACCCAACAGTGCTCAAAGAACTTCCTAGAGAACTTGCAGAGCCTTTGTCCATCATCTTCCAGACCTCTTGGAGGATGGGAGATGTGCCACAAGACTGGAGGAGGGCAGATATTATCCCAATTTTCAAAAATGGGAGGAGGGATGACCCAGGAAACTACAAGCCAATCAGTCTGACCTCTGTCCCAGGGAAAGTACTGGAGCAGATTTTAAAGGGATTGATCTGTGAGCATTTAAATGACAACAACTTGGTGATCCAGGGAAATCAGCATGGATTTGTCTCCAAGAGGTCCTGCCAGACCAATCTCATTTCCTTCTTTGATTGAGTGACAAGCTTACTAGATCAAGGAAATGCTGTTGATGTTGTTTACCTGGATTTCAGTAAAACTTTTGACAGGGTTCCCTATGACAGGGGTGGCCAAACTGCAGCTTGGGAGCCACATGCGGCTCTTTCACACAGTCTAATTTAATGTTTTAAAAAGCAAATTTGCATATTTTTCAATAAAAATGTGTGTGTAATATTAGTTCATGTTTTGCGGCTCTCAAACATCTGATGTTTATTCTGTGTGACTGTTATGTTAAACCAGTTTGGCCACCCCTGCCCTATGATGTTCTGGTGGGTAAACTAAAGGACTGTGGACTGGACTCTAGCATAGTTAGGATAGGGAACTGGTTGGAGAACCACACTCAAACAGAACTGCACTCAAAGAGTAGTTGTCAATGGCATTTCATCTCAATGGAGGGAAATGTCCACTGGGTGCCGCAGGGCTTGGTTCTGGGCCCAGTACTTTTCAATATTTTTATAAATGATCTGGATGAGGGTGTGGAGGGGCTACTCATTAAATTTTCAGATGACACCAAATTGGGAGGATCAGCGAACACACCAGAAGATAGAGATAGAATTCAATGAGAACTGAACACACTAGAAAAGTGGGCGGATGTGAACAAGATGCAATTTCAAAAGGACAAGTGCCGAGTTCTACATCTGGGTAACAAAAATGTGGAACACACATACTGGATGGGGGATACACTTCCGAATAGCAGTGTGTGTGAACAAAATCTTGGGGTATGGGTGGACGAAAAGTTAAATATGAGCAGCCAGTGTGATGCAGTGACAAAAAAAGGCTAATGCAATCTTGGGCTGTATCAACAGAGGCATACCATCTAAATCACAAGATGTCATAGTCCCACTGTACACTGCATTGGTCAGGCCACACCTGGAGTATAGTGTGGAGATCTGGAGGCCTTACTTCAAAAAGGATAATTGGAGATATCTTGGGGTCTAAATTCCCTTAAACTTGTCAAATTTATTAAAATGTAATTTTCACCCATTGCTACAAACAGTAAGAATACAAATAAAACACTGGGGAAAGCTTAATTTATTCTGCCTAGATAAAGTACATTTAGTAAAACATTTTTCATTTCCAAAATTTTTATACTTATTTAGAACTCTCCCAATACCTATACCCACTAAAAAAAAAAAAAATCATGGCAACTACTCCTTAATAAATTTCTTTGGAATTATCAAACACTCCAAATTACATTTAAAATCTTGTGACGGCCCTCATATAAAGTCGGTCTTCAGATATCTGATCTAGAAACATTATGAAGCACCTAATTTGGCTAATGTGGTAAAACGTCTTACTGACAGTACAACACAAACTTGGGCAGAGATTGAACAAAGCTATACCCATCCCTTAACAATCCCAGAGACTATATGGACTAAACCTCAGTATTGACAATCACAAATTCAAAATAATTTTTTTTTAACTGTTACCCTCCAAACATGGGACAGAAGACGAGGACTTTTGGCCCCAAATATATCATTATTATCTTCTTTTACAAACCAACAATGGTTCCCCCCAGCACAAAATAATTTATTATATAATAACTGGGCAAGAGCTGGAATCTCATGTCTCATAGGTCTAACTGAGAAAGGGAAACTGATTAATAAAACAAAATTAGAACAAAAACTGGAATTACCAATACAATGGCTTCAGTATCTTCAAATAAACAGCTTGTTCTCTACTCCTTTGTTAGTTAAGTCATTGAAAAGAGAACACACACAATTTGAACTCCTCTTTAAAAAGAAAACACAAGGCCTCAAAGGACTCCTCTCAAAGGTGTACAAAATTTTACTTGATGTTACCTCAAAAGCCCTACTATACTACCAAAGGCACTGGTCGGAAGACTGTAACGTCAATATTTCAACAGAACAATGGGAGAAAGTTTGGTCTTCATTTATGTGCACTTCAAACATCATAACAATTAAATTACTATCATTGAAATTAATTACAATTACAAGATGGTACTATACACCAAAAAAACTAAGCTTGATAACCAGTTCATATAATCCTCTATGCTGGAAATGTTCAGAACATGTTGTATCTTATTTACATTGCTGGTGGAACTGTTCTGCATTGACTTTATTCTGGGAGGTGATCATTGCTAAAATCAAAATTATCACTGGTTGTGAAATTCCATGTACTCCAGAGTCGGTATTACTAAATATTTGGCCTGATTCCCAATTTGAAAATGAAAAAGGAAAATTAATGGCCACATTACTAACAATTGCTAAATTAACAATTGCATCAGTTTGGAAAAGTAAATTGAAACCATCAATACAACCTGGCACCAAAAAATCTGGGAACATATAATAATGGCAAAAATTACTGAGAGTATACAGTCAACAGATCCAACTAAGAGCTCAACCCAACTCTGGAATATGTGGATACCTGTTATGTTTTATTTATCGGAGAATGATATTATTCCTCCAAACCCTGTATTTGAAGAGATACTGTACACATAGTGTGTAGCAAGATAACTTTTATAACCTTTTTATTGCCTTTAGTTCACCTGTAAATATTCAGTAATAAAACTTATTATTTTTAAAAAAACAGAATGATATCTATCAGTGTCTCAATAAACTAAACTTTCTTTGAAGTGAATGGTGTTGAGAACTGATTTAACCAGGATTCTGACAGATGTCAGCTAAGGTTCTGACTCAACAGTGGAATCCTAAGGAGTATTATACCCTTCTAAATCCATTGAAGCCAGTGGGTTTAGAAGGGCTGTCTTCTTGAGATAGCAAGATTAAAATCCACATTCCAGTGGGTGCCTTCGGGACAGCTGATCCCCTAGCGCCACTTTTTGTCCCCAGCCTTGGAGAAAGGAAGCTAGCCATTGCAAAGGTACTCCCTGGACTCCATTGTCGGCAAGGCGGTGGATCAGTAGCTGATGGTTGACCATGTCGAACGCAGCCGACAGGTCTAACAACAACAGCACTGCCAATCTGCCTCAATCCAGATGCCTTCGGAGGTCTGACCAGTGTCGTCTCCGTCCCGTAGCCTGGGCGAAAGCTGGAATGGAAGGGGTCTAAGATGGAAGTGTCATCCAAAAAGCCCTGTAACTGAATTCCCACTGCCATCCCTATTATCTTGCCCAGGTTTATACTACTGGATTCAGATTCTCACTCTGTTCTGACTAATCACCTCATTTTTCTGAGGGATGACCAGTTTATTCTAAAAAGTCTCTTCGGGGATTGTATCTCTTGTGGATTGAGGATGTCTGCCAGGTATGAATCCCTATCAATAAATCAAGCACCAGTGCTTTTGAAAGACAAACAGCACAATTCTTTATTCACAGAAACTCAGTGGGGGGGGGGGATATTTGCACAGAATATATTGTTGTTGTTTGGTATGAATGCTTCACTCTGCATTAACATAGGCTGTAGTGATCTAACTCTAAGTTTGTCACAGACTGACTTTGGTACCTTGATACCATTTGTGATTTCACTCTCCGGTAACTGACTGCGGTTAGACCTTGAACTTTCTCCATCTGGCTCCCAGAGATTGACTGGTAAGACTATTCCAGCTTTTCCACAGTCTCTTCCATACCTCCAGTCCTTCCTTTAACCACCTCACAAGTTCCCTTGGAGGAGTGTGCATGCTACTTTGTGACTACTGAGGAGTTATTTCAGTTTCTCCTCTCCATTCACTATCCTCTCTCATTCAAGGGGACCAGTTAGGAGCATTATCCATCCCCAGTTTCCCTCAAACCACTGGTGTGCTTTTACACTCCGCTCCAGAAGCTCCCCCCCCCAAGAGCTCACCAGCTGACACCCTTAACTGTCAATGGTCAACCCTTAACTGTCACTCCCTGAGAATTTCGAGTAACCTGCCCCCAACACTCTCAGTCATGTGACCCAGCAGCTCTCTTGTTTACCTGCTGCTGATCAACAAACCTTTAGTTTGTCACACAGAGATCCAAATGTTTCGTAATTCCCCTCATATGTAAAACAGCAGAGCAGCAGTCTAGAATCAACAGCCTGCTACTAGTAGCTCTAATCTTGTAAATAGGCCTTTTAATCTAAATTTGGTCTATAAAACAATTCACAACAAATACTTGTCAAAAGTCAACAAGAGTTTAGTGTCATCCATTGAAATCTCTCAGTCACATTGTCACTTTGGTTTCTCTTTGTTTTCCCAAAGTGATGACAACTGAAGCTGCAGAACAACAAACAGGCTTATGTGAGCTAGTTCTTAAAACAAAAACAAACAATGGATAGATTCTATCTCAGTTATGTTGACGGAAGCACCCTTCTACTTTCTTTCTTGTGATTGGTTCAAGGAAAGGATAGTTGTTGCTCTCGTCTTCCTCCTCTTCCCTCAGACAGCAGCAAAGACGTTAAGATCTTAAAATTTGGATTAAAAATACTACTACCAAAAACCCCCTCTTAAATGATTCTAAGGATTAGTTCATTATGCAAATGCACTCCTGGGGCTTAGTGACAGTCATACTTAGAAAGGCCTTGTGTGTCAAATCTAATTTGTATGGCCTCAGAATAGTGCCCCTCTACTGCTGGGAAGAGTGGGAGAGATGGAGTTCCCTTCTTTTGGTACAAAGGGGCAGGGAAGAAGGTGCCATACCAGGCCACATAAAACTACCCCACACAGCATGCTTCTGTTGGGGGACAGGTCTGGGTGACAGAGGACAGGGTTGTAGGAAATAAGAGCGAGGCAGGGGGGAGGAAAAGGAAAGAAGCAAGGAAAACAGAAGCAGGACAAGGAAGAGAATGTGGCTGAAAGAGGGTGGCAAAAGGCAACAGGGGAAACACTACTCAATCCTGTTTGCTTGCTGGTTCAGGGTTTTTTGGGTGAAGGTGAGTAGCAAAGCATAGCTATTCACATACTCTGCCAAAAATTGAGTCTACTTTGAACACCCACTTAGGCAGCTGTGTGCATTGTTAAGCCGGCTGGACCTCTGCCACTGATGATGCAAAATACAGAATTCTCCCCATTTCCAATACACTGTCTGGGGATGGTGCAGAGCTCAGGCTCAGCTATGGTTGCCAACCTTCAGGTGGTGGCTGGAGAGCTCTTGGGATTACAACTGCTCTCCAGGCAACAGAGATCAGTTCACCTGGTGAAAATGGCTGCTTTGGATGGAGAAAGTGAAGGGTGGGCTCTCCTAAACCAAGAGCTCTTGCAAGCTCAAGCCGTCACTATTCCAACAAAAAGGAAACATAGTAAAGGATCGAAGAACCCAATGTGGATGAACAGAGAACTGTATGATGTGCTAAGGGAGAAAAGGGAAATGTTCAAGAAATGAAGGAAAGGACATACCTCTAAAGAAGAGTATCTGAGGGTTGCTAGGCACTGTATGTCAGCCATCAGAGAGGCCAAAGCTCACACTGAGCTAAAACTGGCCAGAGAGGATCACTACAACTAATGCAAGATAAAAGAGGTGATGGACCTTCTGTTGAGTGAAAATGGAGAAACTCTTACAGAAGACAAGAGAGAAAGCAGAAAGGCTTTGACCCCATGGACCACATCACGCCATGCCCTCCTTTCTTCTGGCGTCCTCCAGAGTTTGCTTAATTTCATGTTCATTGCATCAATTACACTGTCTAACCATCTCATCCTTTGCTGTCCCCATCTTCTTTTACCTTCAGTCTTTCCCAGCATCAGGGTCTTCTCCAGTGAGTGCTCCCTTCTCATTTGGTGGCCAAAGTATTTGAGCTTCAGCTTCAGTCTCCGGCCTTCCAGGGAACAGTCAGGGCTGATTTCCTTTAGGATTGACTGATTTGATCTCCTTGGACTCTCAAGAGTCTTCTCCAGCACCATAATCTGAAAGCACCTGTTCTTCAGCACTCAGCCTTCCTTATGGTCCAACTCTTGCAGCCATACATTACTACTGGGAATACCATTGCTTTGACCATGCAGACTTTTGTTCGCAGGGTGATGTCTCTGCTTTGTATTATGCTGTCTAGGTTTGCCATAGCTTTTCTCCCAAGGAGCAGGCATATTTTAATTTCATGGCTGCAGTCAATGTCTGGAGTGATCTTGGATCCCAGGAATGTGAATTCTGTCATTGCTTCCATGACTTCTCCTTCTGTTTGCCAAGGAGTGATGGGGCCGGATGCTATGATCCTAGTTTTTTTTATGTTGAGATTCAAGCCAACTTTTGCACTCTCCTCTTTCACCCTCAGCAAGAGTCTCTTTTAAGACATCAACTTTTAAGACTTTGAATTGCTCAACTGGGATACCATCACCTCTGCTAGCTTTGTTGCTAGTAATGCTTTCTAAGGCCCATTTGACTTCACACTCCAGGATGTCTGGCTTGAGGTCAGTGATGGTTGTCAAGGACATTGAGGTCCTTCTTGTATAGTTCTTCTGTCATTGTATTGTTTCCTCTATTACTTTGCATTGTTCATTCAGGAAGGCCTCCTTATCTCTCCTTGCTGTTCTTTGGAAATCTGCATTCAGTTGGGTAAATCTTTCCTTTTCACTTTTGCCTTTCACTTTCCTTCTTTCCTCTGCTATTCGTAAAGCCTCATCAGACAGCCACTTGGCTTTCTTGCATTTCTTTTTCTTTGGGATGGTGCTTCTTGCTGCCTCCTCTACAATGTCATGAACCTCCGTTCATATTTCTTCAGGCACTCTGTCTCTCAAATCCAGTCCCTTAAACCTATTCTTCACCTCCACTGTATATTCATAAGGGATGTGATCTAGGTCAAACCTAAATGGCCTAGTGGTTTCCCCAACTTTCTTCAGTTTAAGCCTGAATTTTGCAATGATTAGCTGATGATCTGAGCCACAGTCTGCTCCAAGTCTTGTTTTTACTGATTGTATAGAGCTTCTCTATTTTTGACTGCAAATGATGTAATCAATCTGATTTTGGTGTTGCCCATCTGGTGATGTCCATGTGTAGAGTCTCCTCTTAGGTTGTTGGAAGAGGGTGTTTGTTATGACAAGCGTGTTCTCTTGACAAAACTCTGTTAGCCTTTGCCTGGCTTCGTTTTGTTCTTCAAGGCCAAACTTCTCCGTTATTACCTAGGGAGGTGGTGAGCTCTCCCTCACTGGCAGTCTTTAAGCAGCATCTGGACAAAAATTTGTCAAGGATACTCTAGGCTGATCCTGCATTTATCAGGCCACACCTGGAGCATTCTGTGCAGTTCTGGAGGCCTCACTTCAAAAATGCTGTGGACTAGGGGTGTGCACAAAAAAGTTTTTGGGCCCGATTCGGATTCGGCCAAATTGAGCAGAATCAATTTCAGCCAGCAGAAAGACTCCTGAATGTCTTTTGGCCAGCCGATTATCAATTTCGGCCCCATTATATCCTATGGGCCATTGAAGTCAAAGGTGAAAACATAGGGCATATTCTGGAGGCTGAAGGGGAGAGGGTTTGAGAGAGAGGCTCCAAACTTTCAGAGTAGCTGCTGGAGCCTCTCCCCAAGACACCCACCACATTTCAAGAACATTGGACCAGGGGGTCCAATTTTACGAGCCCCCAAACAGGTTGCCCCCATCCCCTCCATTGTTCTCTATTGTGGGGGGGGGAATTACTTTTTCCCCACGGTGCTGTTAAAGGCTCTGGGGGGGAGGGGATTTGAGGAAGAGGCTCCAAATTTTAAGGCTAGCTTTGGGAGCCTCTTCCCACATAAACCCCTATGTCCCAAAGCAATTGGACCAGTGGGCCCAATTCTATGGGCACCCAAACAAGTTACCCCTATTACCTCCATTGTTTCCAATGGGGAAACCCAGCCAGCAGCACTTAAGGCAGGCAAGCAGGCAGCACCCAGCAGTCAGACTCTCCCAGAGAATCTCAGGGAAAGTGAACTGTCTTGGGAGGTGCTTGCCAGGAGAACAAATGGCACACTCTAGAACAAGTGGCATTGTGGCAGTGCAAGCATGTGTCAGCTAGTTGCCATTTTTCATGTGTACCTGTCCTTTCCTGACTGTGGCACTATGGCGCATGCTTGCTTGCTTGCTTGCTTTGCTAGCTTGCTGTAAACAGTGATAGGGAGGCACTCCTGAGACCGTGCGAACTGGTGCTGCAAGACTGGGTTATCTGACTAACCTTGAGGAAGAGGGAGGGCTTGCGTTCCACCATTGGTGTGAATATTTCTGCTCTCATGAGGCACGGAGACTCTCCCGTTCATTATGTAACCTCCCGCCGGGAGAATCCCCCCGCGCGCACTTGGATTTCATTTGCTTAGCCATTTGCAGCATCACGCTATATGAAGGGATGCATCCACCCCATTGTCATTCCTAACAATATCCCTGTAGACCGTGGCAACGGACCTGTAATCTAATAAAGCATAACGTTTCCCTGGAATCGTGTATGGAGATTTACTTGCTGCTGATCCTGACAGCATGCCACAGTGCCACACAGAAACCCCAAAAGACCAACAGGAACAACATTTATACAGGCCCTGCCCTGTATAAATTGATGGTGCAACCTCATTGGACCACTCACACCACACACACCTAGAAAAGAATATTGATAGCACTGGAAAAATGCAGGAAAGGGCAACTACAATGATAAGAGGAGGACACTTTCGCTATGAAGAAAGGTTAAGGCGCTTGGGGTTCTTAGCTTTGAGAAACAATGGCTGAAGGGTGATATGATAAGAGGTTTACAAGGCTATGCATGGGATAGAGCAGGTAGAGAAAGAAGTACTTTTCACCCTTTCTCACAAGACAAGAACTCATGGGCACTCCGTGAAATTGCTGAGCAGTCATTTAAAATCTTGTGACGGCCCTCATATAAAGTCGGTCTTCAGATATCTGATCTAGAAACATTATGAAGCACCTAATTTGGCTAATGTGGTAAAACGTCTTACTGACAGTACAACACAAACTTGGGCAGAGATTGAACAAAGCTATACTCATCCCTTAACAATCCCAGAGACTATATGGACTAAACCTCAGTATCTGTCAAGTATTGACTCAACGCCATCTCGTAAGTAACAGTGAATCAGCTTTACTGGTTTCAAACAGGAACAGTGAAGAACACACAACAACAGTGGAGCAGGGCTCCTTTTAAACTATCCTGGGCTGGTGTGGCCACACCCTAGAATAGTTAAGGACCAATGGCATTACATAGATAACATCCAATCAGATCAGTTCCCTCCTGGACATTTCTCTGCACTCTGATTGGGTACATTCATACATTAGCCAATCGTATTGTTACAGCTTACAATTCTTCTTTTGCTCTCAAGCTTAACATGGCTTTTGATATAGCTAAAGACATAACAGTATCAACGATCACAAATTCAAAATAACATTTTTTAACCGTTACGGCTTGCCCAAGGTCATCCAGCAGGTGCAAGTGGAGGAGTGGGGAATCAAACCCAGTTCTCCCAGATTAGAGTCCACGTACTTAACCACTACACCAAACTGGCTCTCGATGTGGACAAGAATGAAGGATGTGGACAGAATGAAATGTATGCAGAGGAGAGCGATGAGGATGATCGGGGGCCTGGAGACCAAGTCCTATGTGGAAGGGATGAGGGACATGGAGATGTTTAGTCTGGAGAAGAGGAGGTTGAGGGGGGACAAGATTGCTCTTTTTAAGTATTTGAAGGGCTGTCACTTAGAGGAGGGCAGAGAGCTGTTCCTGTTGGCAACAGAGGATAGGACTCAAAATAATGGGTTTAAATTAAGGGTGGGAAGGTACTGGTTGGATATTAGGAAAAACTTTTTTACAGTAAGAGTTGTGCAACAGTGGAATCAGCTGCCTAAGGAGATGGTGAGCTCCCCCTCATTGGCAGTCTTTAAGCAGCATGTGGACAAACACTTGTCAGGGATACTCTAGGCTGATCCTGCATTGAGCAGGGGGTTGGACTAGATGGCCTGTATGGCCCCTTCCAACTCTATGATTTTATTATTCTATGTGGACTCTGGCATTATACCTCATTGAAGTTCCTCCTTTCCCCAACTCCCAAAATGTTCAGGTATTTTCCAACCTAGGGCTCAGCCTACCTGCTAGCATTTAGCGTCACCCCAGCCACTGTAACCTTGCCAGCTGTTGGAGCAAGCCCCCAGAGCCTAGGATAGGGTTGTTAGATCTTTCCTAGTCCCCAGCAGGGGACTTTGGGGAGCATTTCTGGAGGGGGAGGGGATGTCCCCAACACAATGACATCACGCAGAAGTGATGTCATCATGTTGGGGACCAGCACCCAGCATGCCTATACTTCAAGCAAGAGCTCAGGGCAATCTGTGGCTGCTGGGCTGAGCAGCCCAACTAAATGAAGACGGTAATGGAGGAATCAAATTCAAAAGAAGCAGATCAGCAGCTTCATGTTGTCTCAGAGTGGAGACAACTGTAGTAAATCAGAGCACATGAATGCAGCACCACTAGAATAGTGAATGGCATTTCTTGGCATACACAGAGGGAGAATCTCTTGTCAGGGAGTCACATACTAATAATATGTGACAGATAAATTAAAGCACACCATACTCTTGTGCTGTAGTAGCTTCAGATAGTCCAAATGGATTCCCAATCAGTCCCAAACAAGGTTGCCCCAGGGCTTATTTTCATGACATGTTTATTTAAAATCCACTAGTAAAAAGAGTGATTAAGTGTAGAAATGGTGACTCATTCATTCTGCTAAAAGGGGTTTAATGTTGTTATGGGAGCAGAGTGGGAGGACAACCTCATTCCAAAATTTGTGGTAAAGGGGAAGTTACCCCAACCTGATTCTTCTTCCTGATTACTACTCTGACTTTTTCTACAAAAAAGTCCCAGGCCTTTTCTGCCAACTTTTGTCATCTTAATCTTCCCTCTCACTTGATCCCCTCTTTTTACTTGCCAATTTCTAAGCCTCCCTTATTGCACATTGGATGTAGAGTGTAAACCCTTTGGGATGATGGCATTTCTGTGTTCTGAACAACACACATAGTACATCGTTGGCTAAAATAGGAGTAGGAGTCCTTATATTATATACCCATGCCTTCTGCAAACAGGACCAAGGAAAACCTAATTACTCATCTGATGACTCCATGAAGTCTGATTCCCAGAGAGCTGCTTAGTGAACCAATCTTGTGCAGATTTTAAATTCCTTCCACCAAAAGGTCCTGTTCAAATCTCTCTTTTTCTGCTTTAAGTACAGGGTAAGAAAAACAAAGATATTGATGCAACTGAAACCAAACTGAAAACACATCTCAGAAGTCCCTGCAATTGGTCCTTTCCGTACTTGGATCTCATCCCTGGTTTTATCAGCAGGGGTCATTTCCTGCGGGAGCGCACAAGAACGGAGTTCCAGCAGTAAGGAGCCCAGGGGGAGGGCACATGCAACAAGCCCCGCTTGCTGCTCCCAGCAGCCCTCAGTCAGGCCATGAAGAGCATGAAGCAGCGAGGTACAAGCTCTCCCTCCTCTGTGAGGGTAGATCTGCGCATTCCCCCCCCCGCCATAGCTAGCAATCCAGAACAGTTCAGTGGCACCTTTAAGACCAAGTTTTATTCAGGTACAAGCTCTTCCTCCTCTGTGAGGGCAGTTCTGCACGTCCCCCCCCCCCCAATAGCTAGCAATTCAAAACAGTACAATAGAGCCTGAGCGGTGGGTGTTGCCTTCTGACACACTGCCGGTGATGTCAGGGTGTGTGGCATATGCAAATAAGTTATGCTAATGAGCTCCCGCACCTCTTTTTCTACAAAATGACCCCTGTCTATCAGAGTTCAACTCGTGACACAATACCTTGAATTTATCCCTGGTTGTAACAGCATTCATTTATCCTGGGAAAAGTGTGGGGTAAAACTGGGGTGACCTCAATGTAATGTGGAACCAAAAAATACCCCGAGATAATTACAGGGGTGAACTCGAGTGAAGTGTAGACTGTAAGTTCAGGGACAGGGTTGAACCAGGATTTAAGGTCTAGTGCGGAAAGGACCATTAAGGCACACTCTTTGTGCTCGGAGCTGGCAATAACAGAAGCGCGCATCGCATGCACGTCAGCCGGATGTGATGTGATGACGCCGGGCACGCTGGGGGCGGGGCCACAGCCATCTGAGGGGAAAACTCCAATAGGGCTGCCAAGTCCCCCTGGGGCCTGATTCCGCGGCGGTGGAAATTGGGCCTCCAAAGCGGGGGATTATCCGCCCCCCGGGGGGACTTGGCAGCCCTATTGGAGGCCCCAAACATTCTTTTGGTAAAGGAACCCAGCCCCATAAAACAAGAGACTTCAAACAACACTCTCTCCCAACAACATATATTTTTATTGAGATATCAGCATGATCCAGGTTAGAACAGTACTGGGTTAGGACTGAGATTCAGGTAGGAAAGTCCAAAGATATAGACAGTTCAAATAGGGGCCCCTGGGGAATAACCAATCACATATTGCAGCCATCCCTCCTAGCTCTTGTGTTCATATGGGAATATACGATCCCATTATCTACAATAGCAAGCTGGCACAGCTTCAGTCTCAAGCCTAGCCATTGCCCCAAATGTATAGGGGATGTATGATCATGTGGTCCACCACTTTGAGGAATTTAGACTGGAGGTAGGTTATTCTAGGTTATGGCCGGTACCAGTGGAGCACCTTTTACACTTTTGCGTGATATCGAAAGGTAAGGATTTGGCTTTTAGCTCTATTAAGGGGCAGCTCTCTGCAGTTGCTTATGCCTCCAAGACACAGGGACTTCCGGATGTCACTGGTGACTTCAGGCTACATAAGATATTGGGTTCTAAGAAAAAAGCTCACAGGAACAAAGCCCACAGGAAAAAACCACGGTCATAAATGCCCACAGGAAAAAAGTCCACGTGGAAAAATGCCAACATGGAAATAAGCCCACATGGGGAAAAGCCCACACAGAAAAAAGCCCACATGGAAAAATACCATGTAAAGTGCCATAGATATTTATAATGGTGCATAACCATCCATCTCCACTTATGAGAATGAATAGGTATCCTATATATATAATTGTCTTACGCGGCCATTTCCAGCTCTCCCTTTGGCAGTGCTATGCACTCCATCAGCCATTGGCCCATCAACCACCACTCAAGAGTACTTGTGTGCCATTGGCTGGGTGCTGGGTCTGCTTCTCTCCCCCACCCACTTCCAGCCTGGACACTCTTCCCTCACAGAATTAACTATCAAAACAGCTGTCTCTCCTGATGAAGACACTTCTCCTGCTTAGCTCCTGTGGGACTAACTTTTCCCTCAGTGGCTGTTGCTAGGCAACTAAGCTTAGTTCTGTCAGTAAAAAGACAAAGGAAGAAAACCCTTTCCAGGCCTTTGTGAGGAATTCATTGGGGCCAGTCCTGATTAGGATTGCCAGCTCCAGGTTGGGAAATTCCTGGATATTCTGTGTCTAAGGAAGCCAGTCTAAGGTCCCGTTCACACTAGGCGATTTGGGCTGGGAGCGGGACAGTTCGGGGGCGGAGCAAACCGGCACGATCACACCACAACATCTGGGAAGCGTCCTGCTTCCGTCCCCAAACTGGCCCTTCCCCGCGAAAAACCGCCGCAACTTGCAACCACCTATCTTGGTGGTTCATCAGGAAGCTGCGTGGCAAGCCGGTCATTTGATCGCCGGCGCGTCCTTGCGCCGGCACAACCCCGGCCCGTAGCCGAACTGTGCATGCTCCGACATGCGCAGTTCGGCCAGCTCCCGGTTAGGGCCGTGTTTTCTCCCCGGCGTCAGGGGAGAACTGGTAACCGGAGCCATAGACACACCTAGGGTATAGAGCTTCAGGCAGTCAAAGTTAAGAAAAAGCATTTCCTGCAGACAGGAATAGAACAAGGTTCTGTTGTGGGGCTAAAGGAAAATTAAGAAAGCCCTCTGAGCGGAAGGAAGAAGAAACCATTCTCCATTTTACTGCAAGCCATTTTACACCTGGACTTCATCATAACTCCAGAAGGCAACCCTGAGCATATGTTGCTATGACCACATGAGGAGGGCCCCAGTTACTGAAAGCAAGGTAATGGATCATTTCTAAGTGCTTGCAACTTAAAAAATGCAATGGTCTATCTGTAATTACCACCTATAGAGATACGTAAGCATCAGGGTTTATAGGACTGCATTTTATCACTCAGTCTGTTGTGTTTGCTTGTGCAGAGTATGCTTTTTTAAATCAAATTTTCGTATTAAATTTCTTTTCATTTTCAGTGCGGCTAGTCTAATCTCTATGATCCATGTTAATCTGTTTTTGTCCATGCATACCAGAAATTGAATGCGGAGGGGTCAACAATTAACCCCACCCCCTAGAGTGAACAACTAAGAAACTTTGGTACTGTCAGTAGAGAGTCCAAAAGGAAAAGAAGGTGCAAAAGTGGAGCTGTAGCTTTAATTAGCAACATAGCAGAGGATGCCTAAATGCAAACCTTTATGCAGGGAAACTCTTTAAGTCCTGGTTTGCTGATGGCAGTATAAATTCCCAGAAAGAATGAGTGAGAGAGAGAGGAGAAAGAGAAGCATCACAGAGAAGAAGACCTGAGATGGCTACATAACTTTCTCACTCCCACAGTGGGCAAAAATAACTGCTTGCTCCATGTCCTCACAGAAGTTCACAGCCATCACAGTGTAAGTTACAAATGGGAAATTAATAAATTTAAAGTATTTAATTTTATTTAAAAATATTTCTATATAGTTTAATTTCTGCTGTTATTGTTTTTTCTTCTTAATAAAGTTCATTGATAACAAAATGGTCACTTTTATTTCCTGCATTTTCCCTTCCAAGCCTTTACACTCAAGAGGGTTAAAGCCCTCTTCATACAGGCCACTTTTGTATAGTAATGAAGTGATTTACTAATAACAGAACAAAATTATTATTTGATTATAATTGATAAAATCACAACACAAATTGTTGCATGTGAATATAGGTAATAACTGTTCATTCTCATAAACAGAGATGAATGGTTATCCACCATTATAAATATCTATGGCACTTTACATGGTATTTTTCCATGTGGATTTCTTTCCGTGTGGGCTTTTTTCTGTGTGGGCTTTTATGTGTATGGGCTTTTCCCCATGTGGGCATTTTTCCACGTGGGCATTTTTCCTGTGAGCATTTATGACCATGGGTTTTTTCCTGTGGGATTTTTTCCTGTGGGTTTTTTTCTGGTCACCAAGATGCTGGAGGGCTGGACACAGGAAACGGGGGCACAGGCTGACCTTCAGCAGCCTATTCCTCCTTGTGTCCTTCTTGGCCTTCAGGCCATATGGAGGGCAGTTTGTTCATCCTGTTTCGAGGCCTCTCTTTTTCATGCTGTTGCTCTGGTTGCATTTTTTTTTTAATCCTTCCGTATTAGCGAACTGGTGGCACAGTCCCGGGGCGACATTTCTGGGTGGGCAATTTTGGCCTAGGATGTTTGCTTTGCCAATGACAAAATGTACATTACATTGAGGCGATCCGAGACAAACCAGAAGCAGGTTGGGACAGTGGTCACACTTGGGACATGTTCTGAGATGGAATTATGCCTGTTTTTTGCCTTGTCTGCTTACATGGCAGTCAGGGAGTTGAAATGTGGCTTGCTGTTTCACTACCAGGATTCCAGCCCCTTGAGAAAACACCAATTTTGGGCTGTTACTTCCAATGTCCTGGGAAAGCTTGGGTTGTCCGGGGTGTGATTTTGCACCCATTCTTTCTGGACTGGTGCTGCTTTGATGGCAGTGGCCATGGGATAACCTGCTCCTGATATTAAGCAGCTGGTAGGATTGCCAAGTCCCTCTGGGGGGCGGGGAAACCCCCATACGAGAGGCCCATTCCCCGCTGGCAGGGATCGGGCTGCTGGGGGGACCCTACCCCCAAAGCGCACAACATGCCCAGCGTGAACACGTCACCTGGAGGTGAGATAATCGCGTTGGGCATGTTGCAGGAGGATGCTCTATCATCTGAGGGAAAACTCTATGGTTTTCCCTCAAATGATTGTGGCCCTGCCCCCTCCGTGCCCGACATGATTACATCACTTCTGGGTGACATGATCGCTGCGCGCGTGCCTTGTGCATGTGCCAGGGGACTCCAGATGTCCAGGACTCCCCCCACTATTCCCAAGGTAGGACTTGCCAACCCTAGCAGCTGGGTAGATGGCATTCTTCAGCATACAAGGCCTATGTTTTTGTTTCATTTCAGGTCCCATGGTCCACTTGGAGAGGAGAAGGATCCTTGCCTGCAGGCATAGTTTTGTGTCTGGGTGGCTCATAGAGCAAAGTGATTGCCCATCGGCTTGCAGCTGGGTCTCAGCCAGTGGGCCATTGTGAAATGGCTGAGGCGGCACAGTTTACAGTGGTTTGGCCTTTTGCCATTATTGTTTGAAGGGAGGAAGGGTCCTCCTCTGCATGTTTTAGTTATCCACCTGGGTAGTAATGACTTGGGCCTGATTAAAGGCAAAGTGTTGATCCTAGAGGCCCAGACTGACTTGCAGCTGATTCAGGGCTGGTGGCTTGGGACTGTGATTGTTTGGTCTGCCATAGTGCTGCACCTGGTTTGGCGAGGGGTTGGGGACCAATGCTCCTTCTAAGCTGTGTAGTCTTGTGAGCAAATATTCTACTTTGTGAGCTACTGGCATTAAGGTTGTGAGCAGGTGATTTGACTACTGCATAAATTAGTTTGCTCTGGAGCCATCCTTCCTGAGCTAAGACAAAAATGTGTGACCTGGAGGCTAAAAAACTGTGAGCTAGCTCACACTAACTCAGCTTAGAGGGAACACTGTTGGGGACCCTTGAGGTATTGATAGGGCTCACCAAAAGGCCAATCGGGAGCTTAAGAGGGTTCTTGAAGGTGGATTGGGTCATTTTTTGCCTCACCTTGACATATGGGTTGACTGTGTTGACCTGTGCAGAAAGGATGGTGTAC
This sequence comes from Gekko japonicus, assembly GCF_001447785.1. NCBI lineage: Eukaryota > Metazoa > Chordata > Lepidosauria > Squamata > Gekkonidae > Gekko > Gekko japonicus. Next base: position 271,247 of record NW_015161449.1, read on the forward strand.
ATCTTTCAGAGGTAGGGATGGATGTGCAAGGCTTAAGTGGGTGCAAGGGCCTAAGTAGAAGCTTGGCCTATGTGATGGCAGGATTGTCTTGGGCAAGAATTGCGATATGGTGAGTGCCATCTGAAAACCCATCTTTGGCGCTAGGAGTCTGGTTAGTACAGGCCTTGAGTTCTGTGGCTCTGGGTGGGGAAAGCAGACTATCTTTGGGGATCACCCTCGATAGATCCTCTTCTTGAGTTTTGTAGCTCTGGGAGTGGATTTGCAGGGTGATTACCTGTTTGCTGGGTGTGACCCACTTCCAGATGGCTCCTGCCTGGGGGCAGGGTTGCTTGCCCATTGCATAGCTGGGAAGGGGTCTGACTGACCACTCGCCTTGTCCATACCATTCGTTTGGCCTTTGCCGTTTGGATTACTGTTAATAGTTAAACAAAGTGGCCCATTAGTTATACCAAGCATCTGTGCCTGTCTCTTTATTCCAACGGTGGGCAATCACTCCTGGTGCTTGAACTATTGGACAGAACAAGCTTAGCATTATTAGCACAAAGGCTGATTCCGCACCGATCTGTTTCCTCACAGTTTTTCCACAGCCATGTCGGGAGGTTAATCTCCCTCCACACTGCTTTCACTTTCTTTGTTTTTTGGTTTTATAGTACCTTCTGCATAGATTTATGGCCATGCAGGGTTAACTTTGCAGTCAGTACAGCGTTGCCCCAGGGTATCTGAATGTGGTTTTCAGCGGCACCTTTTCCTTACTCTGCTTCTGATTCAAAGGGAACAATAAGCAGAACTCTTGACAGAGCTTCATTGACATCCATCAGTTCCCCCACCCCATTTCCCTCTCTGTATTTATCACCTTACCATGAATTACTTGGCTCAGGCAGCTAATGACTGCTGAGGCAAGTACTGACACAGGAAAATCTGCATACTAATGTTGGAGAGAGCATTGAAAACAAAATAGATGGCAAGCTGACACTAGCCAATGCAGAAACCAGGATCTGAGGCAATGCAATTAAAACAGATATTTTGAGGCAAGGGGGAACCAGGTCAAGTGCTGAGAAAATGTGGAGTGAATGCCAGATGCAGAGTGGACTAAAGGCTGCTTGCTAAGGAACCCCACCTACCCTCCATGTAGGTGTCCAAACCTAGTTTTGATTCTGCTGTTGATCTTGTCTTTCTCCCCTTGCCCCTCCAGTAAACCTCCTACTTCAAGCAGCTCCCCCCCCCCCATCCAACCTCTCAGGTGGAGCCCATTCAACACCATCAGCACACAGACATACAGGTAAGATGTTTGTTTGGGAAGTCCATTGATCATATATCATTAAAACAGATTGCCCTGGAGCATGGAAAAATCTTACTAAAGTAGTAGTGCTATGACAGTTTGTAGTCTGTGAGGGGTGTTCATTGTTATTTATTAATTGCTGAGCAAGGGTGGCATAAGCAGTAGCAATGACATTATTTTGCTGATTAATTGTTGCAAAATGATCATTGGTATTGTAGTGTTAGCAACACAGAGATATTTCCCTCATGGAAGAGTGGTAGAAAATAATAGAGCAGGCACTTGCACAATTAATGTAATGAGACTAATTAATTTGAAAATAATACCCGAGTTAAGGATTTGGGAGGGAGAGAAAGAAAAGCAAAAGCGGAGCTTTAGTACCCTGCAGGAATTAACATTATTCTGCCTTTGACTTGCATTCATGTGATTAATTAATTGTCTGGCAGTCACAAGTTCTAGCTCTTAGTGTTATGCTAGTGGTGAGCTAGACTTGTTTTTAGGGGCTGAGAGAGCTCTGAAAGAACTGTGACTGGCCCATGTGGAGGAGTGATAATATTCACTGGAGCACATCTCTTGTGGCAGAGACTCTTTTACACCCATCTTCCTCTTCTACAATAGATGTGAATGCTGCCATTCAGAAGCCAACATTTGTTCACAAAATATATCAGCACTGACTCCAATGATCAGTTTGGCCTTTTATGCTGTCACAATTTACACTCCTGTCACTGTCCCTATGGGTGGGTATTCTTAAAATCACAGCAGCTGATTCAGAGAGATAATGGGACATGTGATGCCACATAAACAGCTGCACGGAGTATTGCCCAGATTGAGAAGGGTGGGGGTGGGGGAGGAGAGGGAATGTTGTGAATAAAGTGCCTGGGGATAGAGATGCTGAAAAACTTTTCTTTAGTGTTTGTAAGATAATCAATCCACCTTTTCGATGAAGACCTTGGATGAAATACCCCCACTCCATTTCCATTCCCAAGTGAAATGAATCCCATTGGCTTTCATCTATCCCTTATCAACCTGGCCTCTCCTTTTTTACCTTTTCTTATGCTGCTTGCCACACAGCTGAAATATAGGCTTTTAATTTGAGAAACATGGTAAAATACCAAGTATTCAAATAATTCTGTGCATATAAATAAATATTAATGCTTCGTATTCTGTGAATCTCATTCTTGTCAGTTGATAAATGCTTTGGAGTGTTTCCTCCCTCTTTTCTAAGGCTTTGAAAATCTCCCTATCTATCTATGTTATGAAATGTATAAGTGAGGACCCGCAAGAAACTTGCGGGAGTGGCTATCCCATTCCCCCCACCTCTACTTCTCCCCCTCCCCCCTACTTCTCTCCCACTCTTTCTCCTTTCTTTAAAACATCATACAGTGTTAGGGATGCCAGCCTCCAGGTGGGGACTGGAGATCCTCCAGAATTACAGCGCGGCCTCCAACTCGGTGGGTGGGGGAGGGAAATTGGGTCGCGGCAAGGAGCGCATCGCTGCTGCCATGCCGTTCGCACGCAGCGTTCGGCTCCCGCCTCCCAGCCAATGGCATGGCAGCAGCCTTGAGCGGCAGCTGGCCGACCAATGGCTGATGGAGTGCATTTTGTCTCCGCTCAGTCTTACTCAATCTCTCCTTATATATAATTGAATAGTGGGTGCCAAAGTTCTAATTCTAAAATGCACTCAGTGTATGGCTGATGGCACTGCTCCTCAGCATATATCGCCACCAATCAGAAGGCAAAGCCCGGGTCCCGCCCACACCACAACTGCTGCGACAACCTGGTCTTTTGCATATGGAAGTTGATTGGACTTCACTCCATTCCACACCTCAAACTCCCCCCCCCCGCAAGGCAGTTGGAATGTCAGTTGCATATGGAATCTGCTGTATTCTGGTGGTGTGCATGTCCCAGATTCATGTTTTAAAAGCAGACTGACACTGTTTGCCCAAAGCCAGAGCACTCTCCCAGAGCCTCTTTCTAGATCCCGTTGTATTTATTTCCACAACGGGCCTTATTTCTAGTTATATATAAGGGAGAGATGTCTTATAAAGTATATATATATATTTCCCTCTCTGTACTCTGTAATCTATCTTGAGTCAAAGTGAAAAAGGTGGTCTACAAATAAGCTAAATATATAAAAAAATTAAGCTACAAAACTGGGCCATCCACCTAGGGATCCCTCCATACTTTGGAGATGCCCCAGATATGCAGAAAAACATGATTCTAATGAAAAAAATTAAAAATGAAAAATACTACAAAAAGATGGAGTGTTGACAGAAATTGTTAAAAAAATAAGGGGGGGCAGGGAGGAAATAAACTTGGCCAGACCTCAGAGAACATAGTGAATCCCAGAGGGGGAGATTTGAGGTGGGACAGGTTTCTGAAGGGTTCTCTCCTCCCTGGAATTCCCCACTGTCCCCAAAGTTATTAATTGTAATTTTCATATGACAATCTTGTTTCTAATGTACGGATCCTTTTACTTCGTTCACACTCTTGATTTATTTTTTTCTGTGTCCCTCATGTTTGGCTTGTGCTTCTTTAAACTTTCAGGGTTTTTTCCCACTTTGGAAATC
>NW_015161449.1:275129-278440 GCF_001447785.1 Gekko japonicus
TCACTGACCATTTACATCCCAGTCTTCAGTTTATGCTATATTTTTCCATGCTGTGTTTACTTGCCATATGCACAAACTTGGCACAGTTATAATCAACCCACATGTAGGCATGAATCCAGAGTTGTCATGAGAGTGCTTGTGTTCAAGACCATTTCAGCATGTGGCAGGAGTAGAAAAAGCAATCTAATTCTGTGGTAATCTGCTGCATGTGATCCCTGATAATCATGGGTTTCAAGAAGGTGTTCAGGAAGGCATCCTGATATCTCAAGCGACATATGATTTTTCAAGAGAACCTGTAGTTCTGGACAATTCTGTACAAGTCATAGAGTCACTTTGATGTAAACAGTAAAGTTTATACATTAGATCTGCACACCAAAGGCAAGAAACCCTCTGCGTAATAAAATGGTATGAATGTTAATTACATTACTATAGTTATCTCAAGTATTTAAAAATAGCCATGACAAATATGCATAAGATAGTCCACCTTTTATGTTCTAATATATTCTATATTTAAACACTTTACTGCACTTTTCTCCCACTCTGGGGACTTAAACCAACTTACAAAATGAAGTACATAAAACGACAATGCAATTTACATGAAAACATACAGCCCAGCAGGTCCCCATACACCCTTGAAGCAGGCAATATGCCTCAAGGTTGTCCTAAGGTGATGTTGGTGCTGACACCATGGCTCACACAGGACTGCAAGTCATGGGTTAACAGCCAAAAGGCCAAGGGTGCATGGTACTGGGATGAATGGACCAATGAGCTGAGTTGGTGTAATGCACTTTCACAACTCCCAAGGAGGCACTGAAGCATCATTGTTGTCACACATAGGTTTTGAAGGAGTTTAAGACACAGTAGCTGCAGCAAGCACTGTGCAGAGAATTTCCTATTCTGTAAAGAAAGAGAGGAACTGGAGCCATGTCCGGTACTTGATCTCACATTGTTTAATTGTTTGGCACACCGGGAAAGAAAAGCAAACCTTTCATTGGGAAATTAGAGGGTCGGCACTACAAAGAGGGTTTTTCTTTCCCCTTAATTTAACACTAGCACGGCTTTTTATTGCGCATCGTCGCGGTGCTTCTTTTTTCGTCATTTTTTTTTTAAAGGCCTCCCCTCCTTTGCCTCCTGCACCGTTCATTAGCGAAAGTGACATTGATGCAGACAGGCAGCCTAAAAAGGCAAGCTAACCGCTCCGCTGTCTGAGGGCCCCCGTGGCTTGTTGCCTTAGCAACGGCAGGCGGGGGGGGGCGGGGGGGACTTTGAACCTGTCAGATGGAAAATGTCAATTACAGCATATCGGTATATACGAGAGAGAACGCGAGAGAGGCTGAACAAGCTCCGAGGAGAAGGAATGTAAAGCAGCGGGGAGGAGGACGAAGGGAGGGGGAGGCTACGCAGGGCGGTGTGCCGGCGGTGGCGATGGAAATTTGGTGGGAGGAGGAGACGGTGACGGGAACAGCGACACTGTAAAGGAGAGAGGCTGCGACAGAGCGAAGGGGGACGCAGCGGAGCGGGGGGAAGGGAAGGGAAGGCAAGGCCTTTCAGGCGTTGACTGGCAATCGTCTGGAGCTGCAGTCTGCAGAGGCTCCACCCGGATGCCTGCTGCTGCCTGGCGGCAGAACCCGTAACCCACCGTCAGCAGTCTTCAGAGCGCGCGGCTGCAGCGCCTGCCCGATGCGTTCTGCGGTGGCCCGGGGAATCAAAATGGCGGCCAAGAAGCGCTTCGCTCCCTCCAGCTCCTCAGGCGCTTAGCCAGGCCACGGTGGAAGGGGGCTTCTGCGGCGCTTTCCGTCTGAAGAGGACGGGAGACTGCTAATTGTCCTTCGGTTGGCAGCCTGAAATGAGTACAGTCCCCGTGCTTGAAAAGGGAATCTAAACAAATGAAAAACAGGAATACATTTATTTCTCTTTTTTTAAGAGTCTGGCATGCGCCTTGTTTTGATTATAAGTCCCTTGGGTGCAAATCAGTAGATCAACGTCAAGCTGAAAGAGAAATCGCCTTGCAAAGCGGTAGAGAAAAGGCTGCAGAGGCTCTGTTAATATTAATCAAAACAAATCCTCCTCCTCCCTCCCTCCCTCCCTCCCTCCCTCTCTCTCTCTCTCTCTCTCTCTCTTCACACATCCCTCCTTCCTAGCCCCCGCTCTTGTGTGAGGCTGCCAGAGAACTGAGCCTGAGACAAAGAACCGCCGAGAATAGGGCAATGGAGAATGGTGCAGTGTGGCTGAGGATGTGCCAGGTGAACCTAAGGGAGGTTTTTAGACATCTAAGGGAGAAGGTGTGGGCCCTTGCATCAACACAGCTGCCCACCTGGATCTGCTTGTGTCATCGTTAGATATCCTTAGTAATTGTGCTGCTACACTAGCAGCATCTTCCTCTCCAGCAGGATCTATTGTACACTTGGCACAAAAGTGGTACTGCATTTGTTTTTATAGTTTTGGCTTCCTCCCCCTCTACACAGAAAAATATAACTGCTAGGCTCCAAAGGTTTGGGATTTAGCCCATCACACTGGCACTCATAGAGGATCCTGTATATCATTGGAAAAAAACATTTTAAAATATATAGATTCTAACGTGTGATAAGTAGAGAGCAGAAGAGGACAGGGTTCGTCGTGCCAGAGGTGCTTATGGGACAAGGAATCAATTTGATGAAGCAGTTCACAGGCTTTGGAATGTGAGCGCTGTTTCTTCCTCCTCCTAAGACAGCAAGAAATATGACCTGGGGGGGAAATCCCTTCCAACACCAGTGATCATCAGTTAGTCCCTGAGGGCAGCTTTGCGTACAACTTATTTTTACATGGATATTTCGTCAGTAGAAAACTCTGTGTTCTACCTGTTAAATATACGGTAAGAGCTGCTGTAGTGTAAAGGAAGGAGCCATGATAAGTGAGGTGTAATGTATTCAGCCTGACATGCCCGGACTTGCCCGGGCTGGCCAGGCACATTTACTCTGTAGCTTCAGTCTCTAGACAAAGGATCCGAAGGATCCTAGCTGGCCCAATCAACGGGGCTAGCTTCCCAGCCGGGAGACCAATGGTTGCCCGGTTCTGTGTAGATAGCCTATCGGGAGTAGGGGGTGTGTTTAGGGTGCTTGGTGGCGGGTTTTCTGAATGCATATAAACCGGCCTGTGAGCCGGTTCGTTGTCTTTTGTTCCTGACTAAATAAAGGTATGCTTAGCTGCAATCACTCTCCGTCTGCATACTTTTCACTGGCGACGAAGGTGGGATCCACGACCCCATGAACAAAGACCCGGACGCCAACACGAGCACCGCACCGAGCCCCGACGCCGAGACCTCCGGGAACCGC
>NW_015161449.1:278498-278689 GCF_001447785.1 Gekko japonicus
GTGGCGGCAACACAATGGCGACTGCGACCGCAACTGAGAGCCTGCCCGCTTTCGATCTCTCCCAGCCCTCGCTGTGGGACACCTGGCTGGACACGCTGGAGAGCCGCTTCACCATCCACAAGGTGGTGGATGACGAGATAAAGAAGGCTTACCTGCTGAGCCACTGCGGAATCCAGACCCATCGGCTCCTA
>NW_015161449.1:282307-286091 GCF_001447785.1 Gekko japonicus
AGCCTGTCCTGCCTCCTCGGCGTCCTTGCCGGCCCTGGGCCCCTCGGCTCCCAGGGCCCCCGAGACCGAACCCGTCGCCACCCCGGAGCCCCGACGCTCGACGCGCCCCAAGAAGCCACCTGCCTACCTGAAGGACTTCGTCTGTGGGTGCCTTCTGAACCAAGGGGGGAGGGGTGTAATGTATTCAGCCTGACATGCCCGGACTTGCCCAGGCTGGCCAGGCACATTTACTCTGTAGCTTCAGTCTCTAGACAAAGGATCCGAAGGATCCTAGCTGGCCCAATCAACGGGGCTAGCTTCCCAGCCGGGAGACAAATGGTCACCCGGTTCCTGTAGATAGCCTATCGGGAGTAGGGGGTGTGTTTAGGGTGCTTGGTGGCGGGTTTTCTGAATGCATATAAACCGGCCTGTGAGCCGGTTCGTTGTCTTTTGTTCCTGACTAAATAAAGGTATTCTTAGCTGCAATCACTCTCCGTCTGCATACTTTTCATGAGGTCTGTGTTTCAAATGTCACCTCTGTCACAAACTTACTAGAAAGCTTCAGAACCCCCCCCCCCCATCTGCAGTGCGGTAATGACACTCCTTACCTTACACCAGCCCCGAACCCAGAATTTTTTTGTTGGGGCTGGTGTACCAAGGTGCCCTCTGGGAAGGGTGGGGGTTTGGGGAGGGGAGGGACCTCAGCCAGGTACAATGCTTCAGCCAGTGCCACTCAAGCCACATAGGCAGGCAGACACATGCCTACCCTCCCACGCCACTAGATCCCAAGAGCGGCCTGTACTTATTGGTCATGGTGTGAGAGAAGGTGGAAGGGGAGTGAGCGAACAAGCAGCCAGCTACAGGAGCTTCTGCCTACTTGGCTTGGAGGAAGGGCGGGAGAGAAGGAAGGAAGGAGGCTCTCGCTCTTGCTGGCTGTCTCCCTTGGGTGCACCACTTGCCACCGCTGCCACTGGGGCTAGGGGGAGGCACAGATGTTTTGGGGAGGTGCTGAGTTCTTTGGAGGGTGCCTGGTTGTTTGGGGAGGGTGCCAGGCACTCGTGGGCACCCCCGTGCAAACGGGCCTGCTTTATACAATTGTAAGGACTACAAGAAAGTGTACATGGTGCTTGTAACATTCTAAAGTACCAAAAACATAATAAATGTCTCTGTTTTGACATTATGTGTCAGGAAACCCCAACTGGCAGCTGAAGTGTTTGTCAAATACTTTGTTAAAAACAAGGCTTTTCCTTGGCTACATGGAAGTCATATTTTTAATTGATTTAATTCACTTCATTTACACTCCACCTTTCTCCCCAATGGGGATTCAAAGCAGTTTACATTGTTCCTTGTCAAGAATCCCCAATCCAAGGGATTCTTGGTACAGGCAGGCAGAACAAAAATTTCCAAAACCCTGGGGTATGTGTCTCATACTCACCAGTCTTGGTGTCTGCCCCTAGCCCCTTGAACTACCCAAACAGCCAGAAGCTAAGGGCAAGCTTTTAACCTTCCTGGGTGTTAGATCGCGGCTAACAAAGATCCGGAGAGTGATTTCAGCAAAAGTGAACAGCTTTATTGAAGGTATGAACAAGCGCTTGAAAGAAGTCATAACCAGAGCAACTTAACAACTTAACATTGGGAGCTAGGCTCCTTTTAAACATTCCCGGGCTAACGTAGCCACGCCTCTATACAATAAACACGCAATGAGGTTGAGCGGATAAAGTCCAATGAGAGTTCTTCCCTCGCAGGGACTAGGTGCAGTTCTGATTGGTCGCTGTTGAGCAACCAATAGCATGTTAGCTTGGAGGAGCCTTCCTCTGGCTCGAGCTTAACATGGGGAGTCAATGCGGCGATTCATGTAAGACGTTTCAATACACTTCACTGGGATTAATCAAGAAAGTCAGTCCTGCAAGGTAGGCAAATTGCAGAATGAGTTTCCACAACAATTAATCTGATAGACAGACTCTTTAGGTCTAAGGTACTGTAATAGAATTGAAGCACCTGAAGCACAGAACACCAAATATAATCAAAAGATATTTATTAACACATGCAAGAATATTTCAAAAAGAACATTATCAGTGAGGATTAAAACAAGAACTGCATTTACAAAACTAGTTTACACAGTAATGTAGGAATTCAAAATTACCAGGTGTTACCCTTTTGAGTTGCAGTCAGAGAGCAGCCCAAACCTCTCTGTCCAGAAAGACATTTGCCAAGCCAAGGTCTGGTCCATTCTGAGGCTAGCTCTTTGTCCTCATGGTAGCTGTATGTACTACGTACAAGAAAAACCAGAATTACTATTGGTTTTAAGGCCTAAGATTTGAATAGGCAGGGGCCGCCCTGCCCAATCAAAGATCAGACCAGTGAAGTTAATGTTGACATGAACCTGTTACAAGAAATGGCTGGGGAGGGGAGCTGCTTTATGACAGGATGGAGGGGTTACCTGCAATCTACTCCCATCCCTTGTGTAGTGTAAATCACAGCATGGCTTGAAGGGTACATTGGCGCCAGGTTCTGTTCCAGTAAACAAATGGTTTGGGAATTGTCATCCAGAGGTCACAAGGCCAATTTGTCAACCCTCCTTTATCACAGCCAGATATTTCCCCTTTTGGTGACTTCAACCCAATTGCAGGCCTAGAGTTTTAATAAAGGTCTAATTTCTTTACATTCCTCCTCACACCTTTCCTCATCTCCTGCAGTTATAAGGACCAAACTAGATTAGATGACTTTTTGTGGATTGGGTCCAGCTTCCCTGGTCCAACTTTCAGACCATCAGTGTGGGAGGGGGAGCTGCCATCTGGATCTGCAAACTTGAGAAATGAGTTCCCAGCTGCATGACATGTGGTTAATTGTCTGAAAATCCAGTATGGAAACCTGGATCCAACTTGTAAAAAACATTTCACTTGGTGGTTAGACTGTGAGAGATGGAAGTCTCAGCCACTAAAATGCAGTTGTAGAAAATGCAGCTAGTGTTCTGTCTGTTTCTGGACAGTCTTAAATCCAGGCCCGTAGCTACAGTGGGGCATTTGGGGGCTCCACCCCCTCATATGTGATGCATACCCCGCACCAGCTGCGGCCCACGTCCTTCCTCCTCCTATGACATTAAAAGGGCCCTTCAGCTGATCAGTGGGAGCACATGGCCCACTGCTCCTCCAAGATTTAAAGGGCCTTCCTGCTTGATCAGCAGGCTCTTTAGATCTTGCAGGAGGTGAGGGAGAGAGGCAGCTGCCGACCACATGCCTTCCCTGAACTTCCAAGCAGAGTTCTGGTAGGGCATGCAGCCATCCCCTCCCTCCCCCTCCCTTCTCCCCTGCTGCCTGCCCAACAAAATTTCCCATGCCCCACCAACCCAAAATTTCTGGCAACGGGGCTGCTTATAACAAATAATTTTGAGAGTGGAGGGTGTCAGACTCCTGCAGCAATCAGTTCCCAACAGCTTTCATTCAAAGAAGTAAAGTTTATTGAGACATTGAGAGTATGCAGATATCTTAACCATTTCGTGTTAGAACGCGCGCAGCAAACAAATATACATTATTTAAGGAGGCCCCCTGATGGCCCAGGGTCAATCAGGGATCAGGTAGAAGCCTGCCAAAGTAACGGGCTACTTTTCCCAAGAGAAAGACTACACCAGGCACTGAAGGTCATACAGAGATAATGGAAACATAGGAGACACAGCAGAAATGAAACATAACATTCCAGAGTCACCCCCACTCCCATACCAGCCAGGGCTTGAGAAAGGCCTAGGTGACATTCTGCCCCCCCCCCCCCCCCCACTTCCCCCCCCCCCCTTTTTGTGGTAACTTTTTTT
>NW_015161449.1:286108-325459 GCF_001447785.1 Gekko japonicus
GGGTACCTTTCCCCCCCCCCCCCCCCAAGATTTCACCCTCCAGGTTTAGTTGGATACATATTGTGAAAAGCACGCACAAGTTTAGGGGCATTGACATAAAATTCCCGCACTCATTCATTATGAGAGTAGTCAAAATATTTCCACTTTATTAGATAGTAAAGGCGGCCATACTTAAGCTTAGAGTCCAGAATTACTTTCACCTCTTGGTGTGGTTCACCATTAACCATCAGAGGTGGAGGGGCTGGTGGTCAAGGTCTCCACTTGTTCAGACTCAGGTCCTGTTTCAGCAGACTGAAATAAAATACAGGATGCACATCTTTAAGAGATTTGAAATAAAATACAGGATGCACATCTTTAAGAGATTTAGGCAGTTCAAGTTCAACAGCAACCTCCCTCACTTTGCGTATAACTGTAAAAGGATTAACATATTCCCAGCCTAATTTCCATTTGGGTTGGATCCTTTTAAAGTGCTATGTAGACAAATACACAAAGTCCCTGGGCTGCAAATCCCACCCAGGGGCCTGCCCTTTATTGGCATGGGCTTTGTAATCCTCTTTGGCTTTGTCAAGACCTTAAGCCTTGCCAACAAGTCTGAAGATCACCAGGGCTGAGATCTGGTGTGCCTATAGTGGGCAAAGGGGCGCCCTCATATCCATGTATAGCTTTGAAAGGGGACAGTCCAGTGGAGCTGTGCACAGAATTATTGTAACTGTATTCCACATAAGATAACCCAGTTATTCAGACCAGTTATCCTGCTGGTAGTTGGTAAAGCAGCGCAAGAACTGCTCAACTATCTGATTGCCATGTTCAGTTTGTCCCTCAGTCTCTGGGTGATGGGCACTGCTGAGCTCCCTCGTAATACCTAAGACCTGCAGGAGTTCCTTCCAAAATCTGGCAATGAACTAGACTCCTCTGTTGGATATTATCTTGCTGGGCACTGAATGCAACCTCACAACGTGGTGCATGAACAATTTAGCCAGGGCTTTGGCAGTTGGCAGTTGTTTACATGGGATGAAGTGAGCCTGTTTAGAAAACAAATCCACCATGACCCAGATCACAGTATTCCCTTTATTGGGTGGTAGATCAGTAATAAAATCCATGGAAATGACTTCCCAGGGCCGACTAGGGGTTTCCAAAGGTCGCAAAGTCCCCAGGGGCTTGCCAGGTCATCTCTTTCCCATCAAACAAATCTTGCACGAACCCACGTATTGAGAAATATCAGCATGCATATGCGGCCACCAAAACTGGCATTGAAGGAAATGTAAATATCCATAATGTCCAGCCAGTTTAGATTTATGCCCAACATGCAACACCTCACTTCGCAGAGCGTGAGGTACAAAGAGTCTCCTCCCCCGATACCAACATCCATCCGGATTCTGCTGGAGGGAAGAGTCTTTAGCTATTTCTGCCCTGTCTGCATCTGTAAGGGCTTCTTTAAACTTAGCAACCCACGGCTTGTCCTCCCCCAAACATCTGCTTTGGTGCAGCTGCACGTCACCACTGCTCCTCCCAATTGGGAGGGGGTGAACATGGAGTCCACTACCTCCTCCCTCTGACTGGCATGTTGGGGGAGGCATGAAAATGCATCGGCCAGAAAGTTCAACTTCTGTGGGAGATGCTGAAGAGTGAAATGAAACATAGAGAAAAACTCCGCCCATCAGAGCTGTTTGGTGTTAAGGTTTTGGGGTGTGTGCAATGCTTCTAGGTTTTTATGATCTGTCCAGACTTCAAATAGCACCTTTGCCCCCTCCAACCAATGACACCAGGTGGTCAGGGCTAGTTTAATGGCTGTTTCCTTGTCCCACACCGCCCAGTTATGCTCGGTGGGGTTGAATTTTTTAGATACGTAGGCCAGGGGGTGGACTTTTGTAGGATCTCCCACCGTGGCAACGTCCGACGCGTCAACTTGGACCACAAAAATTTTATTTTCATTGGGGTGATGCAAAATGGGCTCAGAGGTAAACAATTCCTTGAGATTGTCAAATGATTGTTGGTACTCTGGGAACCAATTTAACTTGGCACTGGGTTTAGTGCTTTCCTACCCCTTCCCTTTAGTTTTTAGCAAGTTGGTGAGGGGCAGGCTCACCTGGGCAAAGTTGGGGATGATGGAATGGTAGAAATTGATGAACCCTAAAAAGGATTGAAGTTGCCTCCAAGTGCAAGGAGCCTCCCACCCCAGCACACCTGCAACCTTATGCGGGTCCATCCCCAACCCCTTCCCAGAGATCCAGTAACCCAAGAAATCCACTTCCTCATTGTGGAACTCACATTTAGAGAGTTTAGCAAAAAGTTGATGTTCATACAAAGTCTTAAGCACCTCCGTCACCAGAGTTACATGTCAGTCCTTATCTTGTGAATAAATCAGGGTATCATCAAGATAAAACAGAACCCGCTTGAACAGGTGTTTGTGCAACACTTCGTTTATTAAATTCATAAAGACCCCCGGGGCTCCCGCCAACCCGAAGGGCATAACTAAGTACTCGAATTGCCCCAGAGGTGTGTTGAATGCCATTTTGTATTCATCTCCCCTCCCGAATGCATACTCGGAAGTAAGCATCTCTGAGATCCAACTTGGAGAAGATTTTACCCCTTGTGGCTTCAGCCAAAAGGTCTTTAATCAATGGGAGGGGGGAAGCATTCATAGTGGAGACAGTATTCAAGCCCCGGTAATCCGTACAAAGTCTCAAACCCCCATCCTTCTTTTTCCAGAAGAGGACAGGAGCAGCAAAGGGCAAGGAGGCTGGTTGAATGAACCCACAGGTTAGGTTTTTGTCAATGAACTTCTACAAGTCCTCTTTCTCAGCGGGGCTCATGGCATATAGCTTCTCCTTAGGCATCTTACTCCCCGGCAAGATTTCTATGGTGCAGTCTGCATTCCAGTGTGTGTGGGGGAAGCTTGTAAGCCTTGTCCTCCTTGAACACCCGGGCCAAGTCCCTGTACTCCTCTGGGATTGAATCAATCTCCTCTTGGGCTAGGCACACCTGCTCTGGCAGCGTGGCTGGTGCTTCCTCCCACTCAACCTTCCATGCATTTAGATTCGGGGAAGTGCAACGCTCCTGCATTCCACTGTATATAGGGATCATGATCCCACAGCTAGGGGTGTCCTAACACCATAGAGAATTGAGCCATTGGGTTGATTACAAAAACACATTGTTCCCAATGGGGCACCGTCCCCATGACCACTGGTAGTGTCTGGTATTTACATGCCTCTTTCATAGTGGAGCCATCCATTTGGGTAAAGATGAGTGGCTCAGGAAGAGTTTGCACTGGAACCCCGAACCCCGTAACTATAGCCAGGCTTATCAAGTCTCTAGTGCATCCAGAGTCTAATAGAGCCTTTACTCCCACTTGGGTACCCATCTCTGGTTTTATAACTGACACAGTCACCCTTGCACCTTGGTGGCATACATCTTGAATTCATTGGAAAACTCATGCACCGACCTGTTGCCTTGCTTCAAGGCCCGCGAGCAGATTTGTGCTTTCTCCAACTCTAAGAGGGTCTTCATACTGCTGATGCAGCGTTCACATAAAGGCTGTCAAATCCCGGAGTTCAGGGCCTCAGATGTTGTAGAGCCCTACATACCAATCGGCTGCTCGGTCCCGTAGCCGCAAGCCGAAGTAGTCCACTCTGTTCGTCTGTTGCGAATGTAGGGCCCCAATCTCAGACACTATTTTTTTATTTTCCATACAAGACAAACACAAAACAAACATACATACAACAAAAGGGTAGGCTTCCATTTACAACATTAATTTGTCTGTTAAATTACCTCATATATTACCAGATTGTATTTTTAATTTTTTTCCACCTTGTATTTTAAAATATATCATTGCTTATAACCAACCCTATAGTCAGATTCGACTGGCTTTTGAGCAAGGAAAACTTTACCTTTACTATAACTAAAAAGAGAGTTATAATTCCTATTTCCTTGTCTTTTGGTTGTATGTCCACATAATTTATTTATTGGTTTCTTCCATCCATTTGTAAAATCTTAACCACGTATTCTCAAAATTTTCTTCATTTTGTCCTTTCAAAATTAATGTTAATTTGTCCATCTCTGCCGTTTCAACTATTTTATTCATTATTTCTTCTTTTGAAGGTACTTTATTTTCCCTCCAGTATTTAGCATATAATATTCTTGCAGCTGTCACAACATGTATAATAAGATAAGAGTCTTGCTTTTTTACAATTTTCTGGCAATATATTCAACAAAAACAACTCTGGCACATAAGATATATTACATTTTAACATTTTTTGTAACAATTCATTAATCTAAGACCAGTATTTTTAACTCTATCAGATGTCCACCACATATGAAAAAAAGAAACATTTTTGACTCTTCCAACAATCATTTGGTAGCCCAGGATAAAACTTTGCTAATTTGTCTAGAGTGATATACCATCTATAAAACATTTTATAGATATTTTCTTTAAATGAAATTGCTTTATTAATCTTTACATTTGTTTTCCATACCTGTAGCCATTGGTCTAAATCAATATAGGCTGCGGTCACACAGAGCATTAGGCACGCTAGAGAGATGGAAGATAGGCGGATTTTCCGGGCGTGATCTCACCACCACATCTGGGAAGCGTAGAGCTCCCATGGCTCACCCGAGGCTTCACTCCGAAGATGTGCTGTAAAAAACTAGTACCTCCGAGGTACTAGTTTCCGGAAACCGTGGGGCATGGGCGGGCATCTGATCGCGTTTCTGGTGGTAGTTCCGGTGCCCGCCCATGTCCCCTTGCAAAAAGGTTTTTTCCCCCCAAGTCTTCACGGATGCACACAAGCACCCACTGGAGCATGCACACACTTTAGTTTAAAAAAAACCCCACAACCTCGTTTGCCCCGCGGCCCCGCTTCTTTCCAGCACCGCAGGATTGTCCTATGATTGGCACCTCCCCCCTAACCACGGGACCTCCACGGGACGTCTGCTCATGCAACCGCACGTTATTTTGCCCCGGGGCAAACAGCCACGCTCCCCCCGCGTTTTCCGGCCCGTGTGACCGGAGCCATTATGACCCAAATTTTGCGCCCATTGGACCATACAGTTTTTAACTATTTCATCTTGTGTTTTGTTTTCTAACATTATTACATATGATTTTTAATCAGTTTCTCATCAGTATGTAACAATACCTTTTCAATTTCTGTTATTTTCTAATAAAAGCCTATTTATTAGCTGTTGTAGATTTTCTGGGTTGTATGGCCATGGTCTTGGCATTGTAGGACCTGATGTTTCGCCAGAAGTATAACACAGAGGTATAACACAGAGGTATAACACAGAAAGACAGAGTATTCTCTGTGTCAAGGTGAGAAGAATAATGGTAGGCAGGTAATTTATATCTAATCAGGAAGGTGGGGTAGGGCTGAGTTATTATCTTGTAAGAGTTCCCCAGGCTGTGAAAACATGCTAATGGAGGAGCGTTCCTGAGGAGGTTCTTTTTCATATGGATTGTTTCCTGAGGAGGTTTCCTGTTTCTGAGGAGGTTCTTTTGCATGTGGACTTATCTGTAGTGCTATTGTCAGATGTAGAGCCTTACTTAAATTGGTGGGAAAGAATTCAAATTGAATTAAGATAAACGAATAGGCTGTTTCCTGAGGATGTTCTTTTGCATATGGATTGTTTCCTGAGGAGGTTTCCTGATTCCTGAGGAGGTTCTTTTGCATGTGGACTTATCTGTAGTGCTATTGTCAGATGTAGAGCCTTTTGAGGCCGAAGCAGGATCTCTCATGGATCACTGCCTTGACGTGGGGAGGGGGCTTCCATGGATCGATGAGGCTGTGGTCTATGCCATGGAGGGCCACGCAGGATGGACAGGCCACAACAGAGAACTCAGAAAAAACATGATCCACTCGAGAAGGAAATGGCGACCCACTCCAGTATCTTTGCCAAGAAAACCCCATGGACAGTAACAAAAGGCCAAAATATATGATGCTGGAAGATGAGCCCCTCAGGTTGGAAGGTGTCCAATATGCTACTGGGGAAGAACAGAGGGCAAGTACAAGTGCAGTGGCTGGGCCAAAGTCAAAAGGACATTCAGCTGTGGATGTGTCTGATGGAGAAAGGAAAGTTTGATGCTGCAAAGAACAATATTGCATAGAAACCTGGAATGTAAGATCTATTCATCAAGGTAAACTGGTTGTGGTAAAAAATGGGATGGCAAGACTGAACATCGACATCTTGGGAATCAGTGAACTAAAGTGGACATTGTACATGAGGCAGCAATCAGCACAATCCCAAAGAAAAAGAAATGCAAGAAAGCAAAGTGGCTGTCTGATGAGGCTTTACAAATAGCAGAGGAAAGAAGGAAAGTGAAAGGCGAAAAGGAAAGATTTACCCAACTGAATGCAGATTTCCAGAGAACAGCAAGGAGAGATAAGGAGGCCTTCCTGAATGAACAATGCAAAGTAATAGAGGAAACAATAGCATGGGAAGGACTAGAGATCAAGACAATTGGAGAAATCAAGGGAACGTGCAAAGCTGTCCACGATAAAGGACAAAAACAGTAGAGACCTAACAGAAGCAGAAGAGATTAGGAAGAGCTGGCAAGAATACACAGAAGAACTACACAAGAAGGACCTCAATGTCCATGATAATCATGATGGTGTGATAACTGACCTTGAGCCAGACATCCTGGGGTGCAAAGTGAAATCGTCCTTAGAAAGAATTACTAACAACAAAGCTAGTGGAAATGGTATCCTAGCTGAGCTATTCAAATTCTTAAAAGATGATGCTGTTAAAGTGCTGTACTCAATATGCCAGTAAATTTGGAAAATGGAATAGTGGGTTGTTGCCCTGCAAGGCGCTTATAGCACTCTTATGGACATAGTTCATAAGTGATAAAAACTGGACTGTGCAAGTAGTGTGCAAAAGGGACTGAACTGTGTGGTGAACCAAAAATGATGTCAACTTCAGACACACACCCAGAAGAAGGAAGCCTTCCTTTGAGATGATGTGTCAATAGTTCCTGAGGTTATCTGCCCTCTTACCTGCTGTAAGATGGACCAGCTCCCTAGCCACATGAAGCACCAAAGACTCAGACAGAGGCCATGCCAAGGCAGAAGACCAGAGACATGGAATTCAGACTCCATATGGAGTATCTTCTTTACACATAAGTTAATCAAGGGACCACATGGAATAACAATGACTCTGGCCACATGAGTCATCATCCCTCAAGGTGCCACTGTACTGCCCAGAGTTACTAGATCTCAATATTGTCCACTCCCTTAGTCCCATCCCCCTGAACCCAGTTCCAATCAGCTTGCTTTGGGAACGGACCAGCGGGAGGTATGCCAGGGGATGTGGCCAGCCTAGCCCACCCTTCCATGCCACCTCATAAAAGTGGGCACCCAGCCATTTGCTCTCTCTCTCTCTCCTGACCTCTACACTCACCTTCCCTCCACAACTCTTGGTTAGCGCTGCCAGAGTGTCCATGTGTTTCTGAATGGTTCAGGACATGACCCGATTACTCCATAGTCTCCCTCATTTTTTCCAAGGATTGCTTTATCTCACCGAGGTCAGGTAAAGTAATACCCCTCAGTGTAACATCCTGCTAATGCCATTGTGGCTATCCCCTTCTATCTAATTTTCCTAGATCTGTGTAATTGTGAGTGTTTTTGAATTACTGTATGCTTGTGAGATATCTTCAGTAAATGAAACTATTTTATACTGAAGCCAGCCTTTGAGTCTATTTTTTTTTTATTCGGGAAGAAGCGGGACCCCTGTATACATAGATGCTTGCTCCCTTATTTGCCCATTTCCTCGTGTAAAATCATAATTCCCCAAAGATCATTAATAATTTTTGGCAATTTGGCTAACAGGGTACAGGATTGGAAAAGTTCAGTTTACATTCCAGTCCCAAAGAAGGGCAATGCCAAGGAAGGTTCAAACTATTGCACAATTGCACTCCTTTCACATGCTAGCAAGGTCATGCTCTAGATCCTACTGTTGGAAATGTATGTGTTTACAAGGTCTGACAATCCAGTCATTATAGGGTTAACTTGTTTACCTAGTATTGCTATTGTTTAGACTGACCTGAAAGGGAAACCTGGCACAGAGCCAATGGGGAATTAGCCCGGGAAAAGTAACTTACATTGTGATATAGATTGGTTGTTTGTTTTCAGGTGACTTCCTTTCTAGGGGTCGAGAAGAAGGACAGATTCTCCATTATCTGTCTGTAGTGTGTAACCATGATTTGAACTGTAAGCAGCTTAGAAAATGTAGCTCTTAGGAGTTTATTTTGTAGGTTTCCTGCATACCTTTTACCCTTAGAAATAAAGGTTTTTAAATGCAAAGAAATCTCTTCTTTCCAATAGAGCAAGATCCATTGATACTCTGAGTATTTTAAATACTTTTGACTATTTTACAACACCTACAAGCTAGGCTTCATCAGTACGTGGATAAAGAACTGCCAGAAGTACAAGCTGAGTTTCGAAGAGGTAGAGGAATAAGAGATCAAATTGCCAATATTTGCTGGATTTTGGAGAAAGCAAGGAATTACCAGAAAGACATCTATTTCTGTTTCATGACTACGCTAAATCCTTTGATTGCGTGGATCACAACAAACTATGGCAAGTCCTTGAAGAGATGGGAGTACCAGACCACCCCACATGTCTCCTGAGAAACCAGTATAAGGGTCAAGAAGCGACAGTACCTCAACTCATTTGCCACACAATTCACCTGCAATAGAGGAGAGGTGCATTGAGCAATACATTTACAGATGTTTATTGCTATGGATATAATGGGCATGTGATATATAGGGCATAGCCTGCCTCCAATTGGAGGTGAGCAGGAAGAGTCTCCCCACTCAACCTTATACAAGGCCCTGAGGCTCTCTCTCCATTGGTGCCATTAACCACAGGCTTAGCACCAATCAATCAACAGTATAAAATGCAATTTGTAAACCTAGTAGGAGTTACTTGCTTTTCTACAGACCACTAGGGGAAGCAGCTGCTGACTTTCTGACTTGAATGGATAGAAGCATAGTTTGGAAAAGGCTGAGGAATCTGACCCTCTCTGGGGCAGACCTTGGGGAAAGAAGCAAACTGGTAAAGGGACTGTGGGGAAGAATAGAAGATGGGAGCTACATGGTCTTTGAAAACTCCCTTGAAAAATTTCTCTTTGCTCATTGCTGTCTCATCTCCTAGAGTAGGCACACAGCTTTGGGTAAACCATGAATAAGTCATACCTACCCAGTTCAGGTTTCAAATCAGAATCTGTTTCTCAGGTCCTGGTCACACGGAGGGTTTTGGCCTGGGAGAGGGACGGATCGGGGCCGCAGCAAACGTGCACAAACGTGCACAATCTCACCGCAACATCTGGGAAGCGGCGCACACCCGTCCCCGATCCGTCCCTAACCCCAGAAACCCCGCAGCAAAAAAGAACCACCGACAGAGGTGGTCTTACCTGAATGGCCGCGACTTGCCGTGGCCGTGGGATCGCCGGCGCGGCCTTCTGCCAGCACATCCTCAACTCCTGGCTGAACCACACATGCAGATGAATGCGCAGCCAGCTGCCTCGGTCTCCCGACCGTGGCTTCCTCCCTGGCATCTGATCGTGCCGGGGAGCAATGGCGCCGCGGCTCAGGGGATCCGTGTGATCCCGCCGCGACGTGTCTATTTTGGTGCGGCTTCCAAAAGCCGCACTTTGGCTGCACATTCAATAGAGTATTTTGTGGACAAAAAAGTGAGGTAAGCAAAGGAACTCAAGGATTTCAGAAGACCAGTCACTGGCAAAATGATGATGAGGAGAAATGGCAGATAATATGAAGGATCATGACAGCCTCTGACCTTCACATATTTAAGGGAACTGGTATATGTGCTGAGAGCTCTTGCCATGCATCCAGGAACCTTGAAAAAAGCCAGATTCCTGTTGTCATGGAGAAAGCTGACTATACATCCATGTGCTGTGTCTCAGTGGTAGAGCATCTCCTTGGCATGCAGAAGATCCCAGGGTCAATCCCTGGCATCTCCAGTTCAAATGGATTGGTGATCTGATTCAATATAAAGCAGCTTCATGAGTACATGGGCTTTAAAAAAAAAAAAGAGGTGCTGGAACTCAGAAGAGGGAACATTTTAAAAAGAATTTTGTCAAAGAGCTTCCGGAACTCTGTTCTGGTGCATTCCCCCTGAAAAAAATCTTTGGTAGGCTCTATACGGGTGGGCCAGGGAATGTGCATAGTTTGTAGCACAGTTTACCACTGCAACCCTACTCCCATCTTCCACATGCATTCATTACCCCTCCTTTGAACCTGGGACAAAGGCTTCTCAGATTATTATATTCGTCAAAGTCTTCCCTGATCAGTACCTGGAATGGAAATTGTGAAGGAACCTCCTGTAAGCACTTCTGAGATTCCCAAAGGAAGAAAAGGTTATAAGAGGGTTCCTTCACAATTTCTATTCCAGGTACTGGAGCACAGTAGGTAATGCTGTCCATTTTCCAACATGAATCCCAAAGAGCTCTTAGGGATTTTTTAAAGGACCTCTTTAACTGAGCTGAACTGGTACATACAAGTATAAAATTATGTTTCTCCATTTTGTTTCACTCAGCTAACTTTATGTATTATAATTGCAGCTTTTGGTTCTCTTCAAATATAATTGTCAATCAAAATGAAAAATGTCATAAGTTAATTCTGTACTGAAAAGGAAATCCAAATGGTCTTCAAAGTGAAGAGAGATTTATTACTGTCAAGATTAAGATGTCTCTAAACCTGCAGGAAGGCACTTTTTTCAGGGAACTGAATAAAAACTCCTGGACAAACCTAAATCAACTGGCTATTTTTGCTATCTACCCTTCAAGACCAGAGAATCAAAGTCAAGTTCAAATCCCCATTTGGATTATAAACTGTGACACAGAATTCAGAACTGGGACAATTATTGACAAACAGTCATCAACTGATTGATATTATTGCAATTTTGATATATGTGGCAGGCTGGGCCAATCTCAGGCACATTCTGACAATGTGAAAGGAAACATCTAGTCAGACACTTCATAGATTAATCAGTTGCTCTGTGATTAATGAAGCAGAAGCATGAACACTAAATATTTGTGCTCCACTGTGAAATGGGGAAAAACATTTTCTTTCTTTCTTTCTTTCTTTCTTTCTTTCTTTCTTTCTTTCTTTCTTTCTTTCTTTCTTTCTTTCTTTCTTTCTTTCTTCTAAGAGCAGATGGGATAGGAGCCATCACCTATACCCAATCAAATCCCATAATGCAGGGGTAAGGCAGGAGGAAGAACTTAAGCACAGGATGCTGTAAGGTTACCTCCATACTTTAGAGGAGACAGATAGAGTGTCATAGCAGGGTCTCCATTAAGGGTACATCTGCCCATTGATTTTGATATATTTATTTCCTTCACTATGTTTTCCCTTGGAATTAAACCCAAACAAATCGTGACCATATAAACTAAGCTTGTTATTCCATTTTAATATGTTGTATACTAATTTGCTGCTCACCCTCTACCTATATGTATAGATTGGTAACTTCCATTTCACTGTATCTGAAGAAGTGTGCTTGCACATGAAAGTTTATACCTTGAATAAAAATTTGTTGGTCTTAAAGGTGCCACTGGACCTGAACTTTGTTCTGCTGCTTCAGACCAACCTAGCTACTCACCTGAATCTTAAACAAAGGGAACAAGAAATAGGAAGGTAGGAACAGAGAAGGCGGGGGCTGAGAAGACAGCAGGTCCAGAAAACATGGAGGACCTAGAGAAGAAAGGTTGGAAGAGAGAGGAAGATGGAGGAACAGCGGGAGGAGTCAGAGGGGGAGAAAAAGCATGCAGAGCAGTAGACATAGCCAGAAACTACAGAGACGACGGAGGACTGAACTCAAAATAATATGTAGGCTGCAAATGATTAATACCAGTATCATCCAGTATAATACTATCCTGATGTGTGCATCTTTCTTGAACTCATAGTACAATCATAATTTACCTCTTTAACCTGGATATCCACTTATTTTGCAGATGGCGCAAGCACCATCACATCACTCCCTGGTATATTAGCATGTCTTTTGGTGCTTTAAATATGGCCATAATTGCAGGTACATTTCATAGAATGATATAGCAGGAAGGGACCAGAACTGCACCACACAGACAGATATGAACAAGCTGACCAGAATGCAACAAGCAGAATGACACAGTGCATTCCATCCAAGTCTGTGTAAACTTTTAGCAGTGTAATGGTACACAGTTACTCTAGTGTAAGCTCATTGGTCTCAACGTGTTTGTACTGGACTGACTCTGCATAAGACTGCATTATTCAAGCTATTTAGTCTACATGCGACAAGAAAAGGCCCTTTCTTCAAGGAACTTACATAAGAGTAGTCATGTTGGGTTTTTCTGCCTCCACTGTATATGAAATGTTTGGTCTTCATTGCTTAAAAAATAACAGGCCTTGTGTGCTGAGCCAAGCTTCCAAAAATGTTTTTAAAGTATTTCTGTAACTCAAGATTTTTGTAATCCTGACAAAATATTTGCTTTGTCTGGAATACCACTTTCTCCATTGTGAAAATGGGAGAGGAGCCTCTAGAACTTGGTAAGATCCACAGAAAGCTAATCTGGAGTAGTAACCACTCTCCACTAATTATGTTCTGTCCACTAGCCTATCTTCTAGGGTAAGATAAAAGCAGACAACCCCATTGGCATGCTCCTTGGAGGAAGAATAGGATGCAAATTTGGTAAAGAAATAATAGAATGAAATATTAGAGTACATCCTTAATGAAGCAAGAGTATTATCCTGTCTCTCTTTCTAGCTAATGCTGGAGCCTGTGCTGCTGTGGGAATAGTTTTTCTTCTCCTTGAGGTTTGCGTGTGTGGCTGAATATTCGTGTTCTTTCTTGCTTCTTGTTATGCTTCCTCTCTTCTTTTCATGCTTACTTTACATGATTGGAAAATGCCCTAAACAGATATTCTGGAAGAAGACCAACTGTAATAAAGCAAATAAGATTCTTTTTAGCATCTTTTTTTTTTTTACTCAATCACTTCAGTCTACCAATGGGTGGTAAGATTATAAAAAATGAGAGTCACAGAAATGTGATACTGAGATGCAGAAACAGAGAAAGAAATCTTTTTTTGAGGGGGGTGAGCACATCAGAAACATAGGAGAGCATAAGTGTACAGTCTTACCAGAGCAGACTAGCAGTCTGTCTAATATCCTGTTTTGACAGAGGTCAGTATCAGATGCAACATATATACTACAGGAGAGGGCAATAAAAGAGCACTCTCATTTTGTTTCATTGAGCCCCATATGATTGCTTGTGTTAGTATATGGAGCTAATGGCAGGTTTGCAAACCAGATAATTTCATGTAGAGGTGCTAGTTGAATAAACTGTGCTTCCACATGGTGTGTGAATGTGCAGATGCTGAAATTTCTGTAGTTTTAGTGGCCCTTTTTATAGGTATTACCATCATGCAACTCATGGCAGCTGCATGTCCGCATCCATGGGGAAACTGACACTTTCATGTGATCTTGGCTGGGTCACAAGCCTACCAGTACCCCTCATGTTGTGCTCCCTCCTTGTAGGACAAGGGGGAAAGAATGTGATTTCTGACACTCTCTCCTTGATGTATATTGATAGCTGTCACTATGCCTTCAAAAGTTTAATCATAATAGATTCAGATCTTGGTATGTAGCCTAGAATCTTCTGATTGGAGAAACTTATAGCAGAACATATCTATTTTATAATTGCATTTTTTTTGTATAACAAGCCATATTAAGCAAGAGTATTATCAGAGGCCTCTGTAGAAGGAATTAGGATGCAATAGAAATGGAGTGCGCAAGCTGCAAGGACACCGTGAGCAAGTTTAATGTGATTCACAGCACTTATTAGCTAGCTCTCCATATGCAGATCAGAAAGGAACCCAGTGTTCCCTTTCTTTTCTTTTTTTTAAGCCCCCCGAGGGGGGAATTTTTTATTTGCATTTCTATAAAACTAAAACAGAAATTGGGGAGGGAAAATCTACAATCTATAGGAAAAAGTAAAGAAAACCTAACTAAAAACCCAAGACTGGAGGTTATACAATGCTTAAAACATAGTTATTACTCTTATACATTTGCTTTCAAACATGAAGAATGCCTGCCAATCATCGCTTCTGTTGACAAAACCTGCTTATCTGACTGAACAGAGAGTAGTTCCAAAGCTATAACGCAATAATTACAGCCCTTAAGAAAAGTTTAGCATCACCACATAGTCCAACATAATGAATACCCGGTTGTGAACTCATTTCAGCTTTGTAGTCTTCCTCAGATGTAATCCAATATTTAAAGGAGGTGTCAGCTTCTTAAATCCAGCTCAGCATTGTAAATTCTTAATTATCTTCATAATATCCTGGAATAAACCATAATCAATAAAACTCCACCTGAAGCTGCATGGAAAATAGTTATTTTAAACTTATAATAATTTAGTTTTTATAATAATTTAACTTTTAGAAAACTTACTTCTGGTTCCATAATAAGTGTTTATTTTTGGAGCAAGCCAATCCTCTGTAGGTACAAAAAAGCCTCCTGGTTTTTACTGGCCGTGGTCTCCACAAACACCACTTATTTAGGTAGTAGCAATCTAGTTCCTATTATATTTTATCTGGCTAGAGCCTTCATTATTCTGGCTGGCAAATGCTCTATACTATTTCACCCGTCTAAAGCCTTTGTTTTCTGGCTGGCAAATGCTCTCTACAACTAACTGGATCCAGACACTATAAAGACTATACTAGTTAATACCATGCAGCTGCATGTTGAACATATGATTCTTAAAGTAACATGACATTATTGTAGGCTGAACCTCTGAAAATATATACACTATTTAATTTCTTATACTGACTATGATAATTAATATATAAATACTTGTTTATCCTGGAATAAACCATAATCAATAAAACTCCACCTGAAGCTGCATGGAAAATAGTTATTTTAAACTTATAATAATTTAGTTTTAGTAATAATTTAACTTTTAGAAAACTTACTTCTGGTTCCATAATAAGTGTTTATTTTTGGAGCAAGCCCATTCTCTGAAGGTACAAAAAAACCTCCTGGTTTTTACTGGCCATGCTCTCCACAAACACCAACTTATTTAGGTAGTAACAATCTAGTCCTTATTATATTTTATGTGGCTAGAGCCTTCATTATTCTGGCTGGCAAATGCTCTGTACTATTTCACCCGGCTAAAGCCTTCATTTTCTGGCTGGCAAAGTTTGTAAAGTTTTAGAAAAGCAATGTAAATCTTATAAATGTTGAGCAATGGACCACAGCAGCCCCGGTGATGACCGTGGAGTCCAAAGGAGCGAAAGGTGGGGTACGGACTTGAGACTCCTGGGCGCTGCGCCCCACCTGGGCTGAGCCCAGTTGGGTGGTGACTCCGGATCTGAGGTCTGAGAGGTTCATGCACGATGGCGCCCAAAGGTGCTACGGACACTCCCTCCAGGATGACCTGGAATGCATCCATGTCATGGAGGACACTGAAGTTGAACGTCTCCGCAGGGAATTCAGAGGTGAGGCTGAAGAGATCAGGTGAGAGATGCAAAACATGATGCTGGATATACCGAGCATCATCATGGATGCCATCCAGCAAGAGTTTCGGAATTTTGGACGGGCCCAAGATGGGGATGGAGAGGCGCCACTGGCTCCTCCACAAGTGCCCCTGTCTCCTCCCCCAGAACCTCCAGCTGTTCCTGCTGGCCTGAGCGGGCTGCCTGGGCCGCCTACACCCTGCAGCTCCAGAGTGGACCCATGATGCCCTGGAAACAACGTTCGATAGCAACCCAGAGAAGCTGGTGTTTTTTTCTGCTACAGGTGTGCGAGTTCTTACATTATTGAAGCCCCACTTTCTCCACAGATGAGCATTGTGTGGGTTTTATCGGGTTGTGCCTCCAACACTGGGCGGCCGACTGGTTCTTGGGTATCCACAATGTCTGGGGCCTGGAATGCTGAGATGTGAATGCCTTCTTATGGACACTCCGGTGCCAATATGAGGACCCCCTGGAGCTAGAGAGAGAGTGCACCCGCCTGAGGGGCCTACGCCGGGTTGGGTGCTCAGTGTGGGAGTACTCTGATGAGTTCAAAACACAAGCTGCAAAGCTCCAGAGGTGGCCCGACGAAGTCCTCATCAAGTTCTACCAGGCAGGGCTGAACCATTCAATTCTGGATTGGGCCCTCACCCAGGACAACCTGCTAACCCTGAACAGGTGGATACAGGTGGTTTGTGAGGTGGAGAACTGTTCCAACCTTTTGTGGATGTACCAGCCCCAGGCTCCAGCAAAGGCGGTGGGTGACCAACGGGGGATGAAACCGAAGGCAAAGGAGGCCATCAGAGACCAATGGATGCAACAGGGCCTATGCCTAAGATGTGGGGCCCTGGGGCACATTGGGGCCACTTGCCCTCTTGACAAGTGCCCCAGGGATGGGAAGGTGACAAGTGGAAGACATCAGAGAAATAGCCCAACCCGCAAGGGGCGCGGATAAAGCAACACAAAGTGCTTCAAGCGGGAGAGTAGGGAGAATCTCACAGCACCTCCTCCAGCAGAGATGAGCCCAATGTGCCAGTGGGAAAATTTTGGGACCTGCTGTGAAGGGCACAACCCGGCAGGTCCGAAAGTGCCACATGCCAAGTTCAGTGAGAACCACTCCCCCTTTGTTCTATGTGACTGTGACTGTAATAAACCCCAAGCAGGGCACTCAGATACGGGTGAGAGGCCTGATCGATTCTGGGTGTGCCCGGGTCTTAATCAGCCCAGCATTAGTCACTGGGCTAGGGGTACCCATCGAAGTATTGCCAGAACCTATAATTTTCACCCAGATGGAAGGGTCCCCAATGAAGGAGGCATGCAAGTATCAACCCGTATCCATGGGGATGGGCCCCCATTGGGAGCAACGCCCATTCATTAACCCTGCTGCAAAATTCTCGATGGTGCTAGGGAACCCCTGGCCCTGCACTTCCCAGACCCTCGACACAAAGCTCATGGGTGGAATCCCAAATGGGGGGAGGTGCTAGCTCCCGTTCTGGAGTGTATTTGCTTGGCGCAGGGAGAGCTTAATCTCATCCCTCCTGAGTACAAAGACTTTAATATAGCATCTCTGGTCTGTCTTCTTGCAAATCTCACCACAATCTCTCCAGGCAGGCTATTATTTTTAATATAATTGGAGTAAGCCCTATAAGCTGTCTCCATGTCTCTTATTATTTCCTCCGCTGGCAAGCCTGACACTGGAGCAATAATCTCACCCAGAGTCTTCTTAAAATCTTCTTTTTCTGTCTCAGGAACCCCCTGGAACCTGAGAATCATATTAGCCTTTTCCATTTGCAGCTGCAACAAACGATTTTCTTGAAGATTTTGTGTTGTTTCCACTTCACCCATTCTTTTCTCCATCTTGCTTGAGGTGTCCATCTCTGTAACTTTCTCAGCCACCAGCTTCACTTTTTTTCCTGTTTCTGCCAGCTGTTGTTGTTGTGAAGCGAAGTTTTGATTTAACAAGGTCAGTTGCTGGTTAATACCATCGAGCTGATCCATCACTGGCTTGAGCATATCCGCTAACAGCTTCATGACGTCAGTTCCCTCATCCGGCCTCGGACTCTGACTACCAGGCTTTGCTTTAAACTTTCCTCGGGATGCCGACATTTTTCAACTTTGTTTACACTTTCAAACCGCTTCTCTTGGGCTTGAAGCACTCGTCAATTTGCTATTTGCACTCAAGTAAGTCTCTCAAAATACACACGCTGTCTGTTTCCTCCCACTCCCCCCTCGCTGCGTTTATCTGTCCTTGTGCTTCAGAGGTGTCCCTCTTTGTGCTCCACTTTTCCCACGGGGAGGGGGGTGCTGTTTATCAAAGTTCGTTTACTTAGAACTCACGTTCATTGTTGGTCACATTCCTGACCTCGCTCACATCAATCGTTGTTCCGCTCGGTCTCCCCCGCTTGTCCCGGTCGGGTTAGCTTGTGCCCTAAGGCCACTCATCGGTAGGACCATCAGAGCGGAGAGAAGCCTCAATTCTCTGGCAGCAAGCCGTCGAAGAGGCTATCCCTCAACGCTCCCTGGCCTGGAGCCTTTCACAAAGGCTCCGTGGGAGTGCCACTTGAGGTGGCACCCCTCCATGCTGATGGTGTGCTAATCGCCTCCCCAAGTTCTGGGGAGAGCGACCGCCATCGCCAATCCATAGACTGGAAGTCTCCACAGGCACATTTTCACCGAACTTGACTTGCGGGATCTTTATTTCAGAGTGCACATTCAGGAGAAGGATGAACACAAAATGACTTTCAATACCCTGTTGGGACAGTTTGAATACCTTTTGATGCCATTCGTGCTGGTGGGAAACCCCAGGGGTTTTATGAACTTAATCAATGAATTGTTGCACAAGCATTTATTCAAGGGGGTGCTAGTTTATCTAGATGATATCTTGCTCTATTCAAAAGATAAAGACTCACATGTAAAGTTGGTTCGCGAGGTGCTACAAACAGTTTACAAACGAACACCGGCTCTTTGTCAAGCTCTCCAATTGTGAGTTTCATAAAGATGAACTGGATTATCTGGGATATCAGATTTTGGGGGAGGGACTGGGCATGGAACCCCATACAGTGCAGGACGTGGTGGGGTGGGTGGCTCCTTGAACCTGGCACCGGCTCCAACAATTTTTTTAATAAGTTTTTTTATTATTCTGAACAATATATTCAACAGTACATTCAGAACACATATTAATACCATGCAATAATCGACATTCTCAACCCGTAAGAGCCTTTTAAAAAATATAACAGATCTTTGTAATAAGAGTTGTTTGGAATCACTTCTTCTTCTGCTAGATATTCCACTGCTGGGAACCAAGTTTCTTGAAAATCTTTTTGGTGAGAGACTATTTTACCATATACAAAGTGTTCCCAGATTCTGTTTTGCCAACATTTGGCTCCAACAATTTTTCAGGTTCACCAATTTCTACCACGCCTTCACCCCAAACTTCACCCAGGTGGTTTTACCCCTTACTGACTTGTTAAAAACAAATGGGAAGGGTCCTGACAGCAGCAAGCCAAGTACCAAGCTGGACTGGACCCCGGAGTGCCAGTAGGCATTTGAAAGGCCCAAGGAGCTGTTTACCTCTGAGCCTATTTTACACCATCTTGACGAAAATAAGCCTTTTGTGGTCCAGGTAGATGCTTTCTATGTGGCTATGGAAGGGGAGTGATCCTGCAACAGGGGAGGATGGAAAGCTCCACCCCCTGGCATATGTGTCTAAGAAGTTCTCCCCCACAGAGTGTAATTGGGCTGTTTGGGATAAGGAGGTGGCTGCCATCAAACTGGCCCTTACTACCTGGAGGCACTGACTGGAGGGGGCAAGGGTGCCATTTGAAGTGTGGGCAGTCTTCAAAAATCTTGAGGCATTACACACACCCAGGTGCCTGAATGCCAAGCAGCTCCACTGGGTGGAGTTTTTCTCTAAATTTCGGTTTACCCTCCAGCACCTCCCCGGGAAGTTGAACTCTCTGGCTGATGCACTATTCCGCCTCCCGCAACATGACAGCCAGGGGGAAGAAGTCATAGACTCAATGTTCACACCCACCCAAGGAAGGGGTTAAATCTCAGCCAAGTGAAAACAGAGACTCCCATTGATTTTTAACCCTGGATTTACAAGTTTAAAACAGCTTTCACAGAGGGGTACATGTAGGACATTCAAACTGAGAATTCAGCGGAGCAGAGGGAAGATAGCTGTTGGTACAGAGGTGGGAGGCTGTTCATGCCTAAAGCGTTGAGGGGGGAAATCCTGACTCTGGGGCATGAAAATAAACTGGCTGGGTATTATGGATACCTGAAAACACTGCACCTCCTTCAAAGGTAATTCTGGTGGCCACATATGAGGACAAATATTTCCCAATATGTGGTTTTCTGCTAGACCTGCCTAATGGGGAAATGGAGGCCAGGAAAGCCCCCTGGGACATTACAACCCCTTGAAACATCAGAGAGACCATGGACAGTGATTTTGATGGACTTTATAACTGATTTACCACCCAGTAAAGTTAAAACAGTGATTTGGGTGGTGGTTGAGTAGACGCAGGGAAAATCACGCGAAGCTGCGGGGCAAAATGTGGCCGCGTAGCAGCTTGTGTGAAATTGACACGTACCATCGGGGCAAAAGGGAAGAGCGAGTGTGGAGCAGTGCTTGTGGGAAATCAGTCAGTGATTTGGGTGGTGGTCAACAAGTTCTCCAAGCAGGCACATTTTATTCCTTGCAAACAACTGCCCTCAGCGAAGTCACTAGCCAGGCTTTTCATGCACCACATTGTAAGGCTGCATTCCCTCCCCTGCAAGATCATTTCGAACTGGGGGTTGCAGTTCATCACTAAGTTCTGGAAGGAACTGCTGCAGGTGTTGGGGGTGAACAGGTTCTCAGCAGCTCCCATCACCTAGAGATGAATGGGCAGACTGAGAGGGTGAATCAAGTGGTAGAGCGATTCCTCCAGTGCTTCACCAATTACCAGCAGGACAACTGGGTCGTGTTGGAAACATTGGCAAAATAGTTAAATATTTAGTGATTGCAATGTATCTTTGCTTCACTGGAGAGGAGGCATTTTCTTCAATGTAAAAATCTTTATTTCTAAGGGAAGGGTTCACAGGAAATCTACAAAACAACAAAGACACCTAAGATTACATCTTTACACTTTGACCACATGTACAACAATGGAGATTCTTCTTGACCCCTAGAAGGAAATCACCTTAATAGATTAACCAATGATTGTTAGTAAGTAGGCTTCAGTTTCCCGGGCTTTCTTTCCTTTGGCTTTCTGCCAGGTTCCCTTCCAGGTCAGTCTAAACAATAGCACACAAGGAAAACACGCATTAACCCTATAATGATTGAATTTTAGATCTTGTAACACACATATTTCCAACAGGTCGGCCTCCTCCCTTACGCAGAATACAGTTACGCAGAAACTCAGTGCACAGTGCCACTGGCCTCTCCCCCTTTAAGGCTGTGCATGGGTACAAAGGGCCCTCCTCCCTATGGTGACTACGGTAGATTTGCGATCGTGGTGGGGGACCTAAAGGATTGATGGTCCATGATCCAAAAGACTCCGAGAAAGGCGAAAGAGGACTACAAAAAGCAAGCTGATAGAGCTCCTGAATGGGAGTTGCAGCCTGGGGACTCAGTGTACCTCTCAACAAAAAAACTGAAGGGGCTCCAGCTGGGGAGGAAATTGGGTTGGAAGTATATTGGCTCATTTAAGGTCTTGAGAATCTTGAACAAAGTGGCTGTGGAACTTGATTTACCCAAGACTCTGAGGCATATTCACCCTGTATTTCATTTCAGTTTACTGAAAAGGGATCCGGGCCCAAACAAGTGGAGACCTTGTCCAGCTGCTCCCCCCCTCTAATACTGGATGGTGAACCCCACCATGAAATGGAAGAGATCCTCGATTCTAAGTTGACATGGAACTGACTGTACTATTTAATTAAGTGGAAGAACTTTGATGAATCGCATAACGAGTGGGTGAAATGTGAACATGTTAGAGCCCCCTCTCTAACCCGTGCCTTCCATAACAAATACCCTCACAGTATGTCAGGCTCACTATGAATTTTACAGTTCTCCTGCCATAGAGGAAGGAGGAGGGGGAGCAGCGTGTGAAGACCAAAATGCTTTCACTTTCCTAAATGCTTTGATGTGCCAGACACTGTGTCGCAGAGACCTGTTGTTCTACTTTATTTCTGTAGAGGGGTACGTGCTTAGTGGGGGGGGGGGGGGCGACTGTTATTTCTGGTGAGCAAATGCCATGGGGTGATTGGGTCCTGATCTTTAGTGCCTTTTCTTGAACACAATATATATGCAATCTTCATGCTTTCACGTTTAGTTCTAACAAAGCTAGTGTCCATTATGGTATCTATCAATGTCTTGATAAACTTAACTTTCTTCAAAGTGAATGGTGTTGGGAACTGATTTAACCAGGATTCTGACAGGAATTTCTCCTTGCATATTATTTGAACAGATGCAGAGGCATGTAATGCTTGAGCAACAAAACCAGAGACAAGAGAGTCCACGGCCTTACTCCATCTTTGTATCTCCCAGACAAGCTTTGCTGTTGCTTCAGAAGTGAGCCTGAGCAAATCCTGGCATGAATAAAAGGTTAGGGAAAAAAAAAAGAAATGTTTTCTATGATCCTTCCTTTCCCCTGCTTGTTTGTGCTACTTAACAAGAGCAGATGCAACAGAAGAACACAGCAGTGAGTTTGGTTAATTTGCATAATCAGCAAACATTGTGCACAATATGCAAATTTAAACTACCCAAATTTTGGAATTTGATGGTAACCCTAGGTACTAGGTATCTAATGACTGAGAGAGCCAGTTTGGTGTAGTGATTAGGAACACGGACTCTAATCTGGGAGAACTGGGTTTGATTCCCCACTCCTCCACATACAGCTGCTCATGTGACCTTGGGTCAGTTACAAATTCTTTTAGAGCTCTTCTCTCACGAGCAGTCCTTGAAAGAGCTCTCTCAGCCTCACGTACCTTACAGGGTATCTGTTGTGGGGAGGGGAATGGAAAGCCGCTCAGAGACTCCTTTGGCTAGTGAAGGGCAGGGTATAAATCCAATCTCTTCTTCTTCTTGAGGGGAAAGATGACCCCCCCAGCATTACAAAAGCATTTGAAGCAACTTCATTAATCAAGAATGTGATGGTGGTTCAATTTGTTACAAACAGCCATATTAAGAACTAAAGGATAGTTCATTGAGTTTGTTCTAGTTTTAGGAATAGATCATTCAGGTTCAACAGGTGATCAATGTAGTCTAGATCTGGATGTTTTGGGGCACAAGCAGGTCCATGCTGTACTGCTGATCAGGACCATCATGGGCTGCAAGAACATCAGAATTACTCTGCTAGATCTGCTTAAGGTCCAGATATTCTCTCACTTGCATGGAAGATGGAAACAGCCATTCCTTATTGCTTCTTCCCAGCATTTGGTAATCTGAAGTCTGTCGCCTCTGAGCATGCAGGTCCCAGTTTTAGCTATTTTATTTATTTTATTTATTTATTCTTTAGATTTGTAGCCCGCCCTCCCCGAAGGCTCAGGGCGGCTAACAAGGGGATAAATGCCTAATAAAACAATAAGAACAGTATAAAAATACAATGCAATATACAACATAATACAATCAATAAAATATCGGTGTTACAACTGACTGTCATTGGAAGAGCTACCTGCCACTGTTTTGGCCAAGCCACTTTTAAAGCCATGTGTGCTAGCTGCCATTACAACATAGTGTGGCAATGAATTCCATAGGTTAATGAAACATTTCCTTTTTTTGTCCTGAACTTACTGTAAACAGGTTTAATTCTATGATTTCCGGCTGCAGTGTTTTGTGATACAGGAGAATTTCTCCATTTAGTTCCTCCACACCATTAATAATCTTGTAAACTTCTATCATGTTCCTTTTAGCATTTTTCCTTTACTAAAAAAGCCTCTCAAACACTCTCTTCCTTCTCAAAGAAGGTACTCCAACCCTCTGATCGTTTTAGTACCAAAGTCTTAGTTGACTTTCTGAGCTCACAGCAGGAGTTGGGGAGGGGGAGAAACTCCCCTGAGAAACTTCCCACACTCCTAGCCATGCACTTCAGTGCCAAACCAGACATTCAGGAAACCACAGTCTGGACAAACCCCTGGGCTTATTAAGAATTCCAAGTAAGTCAAAAAATAAAGGCCAAAATCTGTCTGTGTTCCAGCAAATGAAACCTATGGTTTTGCTTTGTCATCTAGATTTGTTGTAAATTCACAGGATACTTTAACAGGGTTGCTTTGCAATTATATTATGTTCAATGTGTAAGTGAGGAGGGGCTATAGCTCAGTAGTAGGGAACAAGCTTTTCACATTCAGTCTTTGTCAGCAGTGTTCCTGACAGCATAAACAAAAAAGTGACATTCTCGGATTATGTATGGGTGCACAGTTGTTCCTTCTGTGACATTGCTAGGGCTCCTGTGGATGTGCTTCCTAGATCATGGGGTGCAATGCCTTGAGCTGGAAAGTATTTTGGGCCAGCCCTATCCTATGCCTTCAAATAGAAATCGATTAAGCAACAGCGAATAATGTTAAGATGTGAAAAAAAAATCATTAACAGATGAACTGGTTTAGTTACAATGCAATCCTAAACACAGTTACACCCTTCTAAGTCCACTAACTTCAGAGGGTGCAACTCTGTTTAGAATTGCACTGATAATCTGTTAATTCCAGACTAAAAGTGCAAGGAAAAATGTGTGCAGCAGAAGGATGATCAGCTCTTTTGTACAGTTGTCAGCATCAATTCATATATCTCTTGATTTGGTAAAGTATTTAAGACACATGTCTGAACAATAAATGATACATCTGTGGTTTTTAATGAAAATGGCCTGTTACCTCCACCAAATGAACCACAAACACAGTTGCATTTAGATGCTGTTCTTTTTTTATCAGTTTATTTGCTGACATCTCACTACATGCTCTGTTGTCAAAACTATACAGATATGAGACTTATGATGATAAGGTACGTATTCTAATTCTAAAGCCCAGATGTTTGATGGCAACCAAGAGTCTTCTCTCTCTGACTTCCTTCCTCTGTATCCTCAAAGATAAGCATGTCCTTCACTATTGTCACCTGCTCTATCATACACTCCAATCAAATGAGGCTTGCTCACTCATAAATTACTGCACAAACCATTCCAAACAATAAAAGCAATTTTACTTACTGAACCATTAAATTTACATACTTAAATTAGACTCAACCAGACGTTGCGAGGGGATGTCTTGCAGCCAGACAAACAATGAATTTAGGGAAGAACTGTCGTGTACTTCCCCACCTCTCACATGAAATTAATGAAGTGATTCAATTTAATCATCATTAGAATTACGTCTTTATCTAGTTACTTAGCAGATTTTGACTCAGAGGCACATGACAGAATGTATGAAAACCCCTCTGACAATAACCTTTCCCAAGGAGAGAAAGGGTAGCTGGTGACCTGACTGTCTCCTCACCTGTGAGTTCCTGGACAATATGATTGTGTGTCTCTTTCAGAAAGCACAATCATTTTTGAACAGAAGACATTCAAAAAGGAAATATCAGTCACATTGGAGACTGTCCCCGCTATTTGTGCAGCAATTCTTTTTAAGTTAAAAAAAAATGTCCCATATGTCAGATATTCACAAGAATTTTAATTAATATAGTAAAAGTCTAAAACCTCTTCTGAGAAATGACAGATCAAACATGTTTCTTCAAACCGTTTGGGGTCCTTACAAAGCTTCTCATGGCAGGATTAGTACAAGGAACACTTTTTGATGTAGGTGGTACCATAAACATGATGCTAGATATAAAAGTAATTTGGGAATTGATTCAGTGTTGAAGAATTTGTGGTTAACTTAGAGAACTAGCCAGTTAGCCATTAGAAAGTATAAATCAGAAAAATCTGCTGGGCAGCAATCATGTCATGAACAGCAGGATATGACCTCTTTAATCTGTTCAGTCAGCATTTAAAATGAACTAGATGCTATGAAAATGAACAAAACATGGACGTTGGTCACCGATTGTGGCTGGGTTTGGTGGCCAAGTGTAATTTCCTACCATCCAACTGAATAGTCCAATCCTGCAACATGATTGCATTTAACAATAATGTCTAGTCTAATCTGATGTCAGACTCCTGGACAGAATTACTCTCAGCAACCCTCTCTTTGGCAGTGATTTGTTTCTTGAAGAATAATCATATTCCAGGCTAGATGAATACCGTGTCAAAACTGAGGTTCTGGTGGGAAAATCCAAATATATAGACAGTTCAAACAAGGCCCCCCTTCCACACAACCAATTACACGTCTTAGTCATCCCGCCTAGCATCCGTGCTCACTACCCCCCCACCTGAGAATATATATCTTTATCTAGAAAAGCAAGCTGGCACAGTGTGGCTCTAGGTCATCCCTAGACAGAGAGGTATCTTGGAAAGAATTACAGTTCACACACTCAGCCATTCACCCCCCCTCAGGAATTTTCCCCTTACAAACATGGCAAACTAAAGACAGAGTTTGACATTGTGCCCCCCAAAGCCATTTACCCCCCTCCCCAGCTTGAGGGGGTGCCACTTATGAAAAGCACGCACCAACTTTGGAGCTTTAACATGCTTCTCTTCCACCCATTCATTACGGCCATTTGATGAAGTAATACAGTTGACTCCATTTAAGTTTCGAGTCTAAAATGTCCTCCACTTCTTGATGGGGCTCCCTACTCACGTTCAGGGGAGGAGGAGCTGCCGGATGAGGTTTCCACTTGGATGGTCCAGGATCCTTCTTCAGTAGACTAAAATGAAAAACAGGGTGAATGTGCCATAGGGTTTTTGGTAAGTCCACTTCAACAGGCACTTAATAGACAAGGCACACTACTTTGAAGGCCCCCACATACTTCCACCCTAGCTTCTTCCCAGGCTGCAGCCCCTTAAGATTCTTGGTGGAGATGTCCCTGGGTTTCAAGTCCCATTCCAGGCCCCTCCCTTTATCTGCATAGCATTTGTAGTTCTCTTTGGCTTTAGCCAGTGACTTCTGTAGGACAGGCCACCCCTGGGTTAGTTTAGCCCACCAGGTTTGTGCATCCCCCAGGCACAGATCCTCTGAATTGACTGTCAGGAGGGTCCCCCTGCGTATCCATGTACCACTTTGAAGGGGGACATCATGGTAGAGCTGCGCACCGAGTTATTGTAACTGTATTCTGCAAAAGGGAGCAGGTCCACCCAGTCGCTTTGCTGGTGATTTAAAAAACATCTCAGCAACTGTTCCAACACCTGATTGATGCATTCTGTTTGGCTGTAAGTCTCCGGGTAGTAGGCACTACTCAGCCCCTGCTCCACTCCCAGTAATTTTAATAACTCCTTTCAGAAACTGGCAATGAACTGTGAACCCCGGTCTGAAATTATTTTGTGGGGCAAGGAGTGAAGCCAGATTATGTGCTGCATGAACATGTGGGCCAATTTCCAAGCAGCTGGCAATTGCTTGCACGGAATGAAGTGTGCTTGCTTAGAAAATAGATCAACCACCACCGAGATCATGGTCTTCCCATGGCTCGTGGGCAAATCCCTGATAAAATCCATAGAAATAATAGACCAGAGTCAGTCGGGGGTTTCTAGTGGTTGCAACAACCCTGGGGTTTTCTCCGGTCCCCTCTTACTTATTAATCATGTTTGACAGGAGGTGACATACTGGGAGATGTCCCTTCTCATCCGAGGCCACCAAAATTTTGTTGTAGGAGATTCAAAGTTTTTAAATATCTAAAATGTCCAGTCAGTTTATTATCACGTCCCATTGACAGAATCTCCCCCCGCAAGCCATCGGGACAAACAGTTTATTTTGCCAGTACCAGCAACCATCTTCCTTCTGTACTAAAGTTTCCTCCCTCTCAATCTCCATTTTGTCAGTGTCCATCAGGGCAGACTTAAATTTCTCTGCCCAGGGCTCCCCTCCCAGTGGAGGCCCTCCCTTTGCTTGGCTGCAAGTCACCATGGCCCCTCCCAACTGGGTAGGTATGAACATGGTGTCCCCCACCTCCTCCCGCCTACTTGAATGTTGTGGGAGGCAGGACAAACCATCAGCTAGGATGTTTGACTTTCCAGGGAGGTGCTTGAGAATGAAACAAAACTTAGAGAAAAAGTCTGCCCACCTCAACTGTTTGGTATTTAGGCACCTAGGGGCTTTAGTGCTTCAAGGTTTTTATAATCAGTTCAAACCTCAAACTGGACGTGGGCGCCCTCAAGCCAATGTCTCCATTTTGTCAAAGCTAGTTTAATTGCAGAGGCCTCTTTGTCCCACACTGCCCAGTTCCATTCAGTGGCAGAAAATGTTTTGGACACGTAAGCCAATGGATGCAGTTTCCCATCCTCCCCTCTCTGTAGGATTGCCCCCCATGGCCACATCTGAAGCATCAACTTGTACCACAAACTGCTTAGTCTCATTGAGGTGGTGCAAGATGGGCTCCAACGTAAAAAGAGTCATTAGATGCTCAAATGCCTGTTGACACTCAGGGGACCACAGCAGACAGCTGCTCAGATTTTGGCTCTCTGGCCCCTTCCCCTTCATTTTCAGGAGATCAATGAGGGGGAGGGGGACTTGGGAGAAGTTTGGGATGAATGGGCAGTAAAAATTGGCAAATCTGAGGAAGGACTGAAATTGCCTCTGGGTCTGTAGGGGTTCCCAACCCACCATGTCCTGCACCTTCTGAGGATCCATGCCAAGTCCCTTCCCCAAGATGCGATACCCCAGGAAGTCCAGGTCCTCCTTATGGAACTTGCATTTGGAAAGTTTGGCAAACAGGTTGTTCTCATAGAGGACTTTCAGGACATCACACACCAGTCTCACATGTGACTCCTTATCTTTCAAATAAATCGAGATATCATCCAGAAAAACTAGGACCCCTTTGTACAGGTGCTTGTGCAACACTTCATTGATTAAGTTCATGAACACCCCCAGCGCTCCCGCTAACTCAAATGACATTACCAAATATTCAGACAGGCCCAGCAGGGTGTTAAATGCTGTTTTATGTTCATCCCCCTCCCTGATGCGTACACAAAAGTAGGCATCCTATAAGTCCAACTTAGTAAATATTTGGCCCTGTGAGGCCTCAGCTAGCAAGTCTTTGATGAGGGGGAGGGGGTAGACATTCGACATGAATACCAGATTTAACCCTTGGTAATCCATAGATAGTCTTAACCCCTTATCCTTTTTCTTTCTGAGTAACACGGGTGCAGCAAATGGGGAAGCCGCTGGCCAAATGAATCCCCTGTCCAGGTTTTTGTCAATGAATCTCAGTAGTTCTTCCTTCTCTGCTGGACTGATGGAGTATATTTTCCTCTTGGGCATTTTATGTCCTGGTAATATCTCAATTGCACAGTCAGTTTTATGATGACGAGGTAATCCATCTGCCTCCTTGTCTTCAAAGAC
This sequence comes from Gekko japonicus, assembly GCF_001447785.1. Classification (NCBI taxonomy): domain Eukaryota; kingdom Metazoa; phylum Chordata; class Lepidosauria; order Squamata; family Gekkonidae; genus Gekko; species Gekko japonicus. The sequence continues at coordinate 314,996 of NW_015161449.1, forward strand.
CCTGGCCAAGTCCCAGTACTCAGGCGGAATCAGATTTAACTCTTCCCCACCAGGCATACACGCTCAGCCACGGGGTGAGGTTCTTCCCCCCCATTCAGAGTTCCAGAGATGCTCCTTGCATCATGGGTCTAGAAAAATTAAAGTCCCCATTGGACATTCGGATCATGAGCCTGGAGCCACGGACTCCCAAGCACCATGGAGAATTTTGCAGAGGGGTTTACAATGCAAAAGTATAGTTTCCAGTGGGAGGCCACCCACACCGGTAGGTGGACAGTGTGATACTGGATAGCCTCCCACTTCATTGGCATCCCATCCATCTGGGAAATTACTATGGGCTCCTGTAACTTGTGCACCTTGGCCCCCAAGCCCGTGACTACTGTGGGGCTGATCAAGCCCTGAGTGCACCCAGAGTCAATCAAACCCTTCGCCCAAATGTGGGTCCCCCCTCAGGATTAATTATTGTGACAGTCAAGAAAAAGAGGGGAAGGAGTGTCTCACTGAGTCTTGTGCCGGAGACAGTTGGACCAGCTGGCTGGCCCCCTTCACAGCAGGTCCTGGCTTTTCCCTGCGGGCTGAGGCACATCTCCCTCGTTGGATGAGGTGCCATCCATTTCTTCTCGCATTTCTGATTGTAGGGCTTTAGCCAGTTTGAGGCAAGTCCCTGGGGTTTTTGGCCTCTTGATCTTGGTCTCCTCCTCTCATGCATTGTCAGGGCTCTTACTTCCTCAGCAGTTTGCAGTGAAGTGCCCCAGGGCCCCACATTCAGGCACAACCCAAGGCGCATACGCTGTTCTCGCCCCCCCCCCCACGGCTGTAGATCTGGCCCGCAGGGTTTTCAATTACCCCTTTCCTGGGGTTTTTGGGTGATATATTTTGACTAGATTGTGTCAGTTCTTGGCCTTGCACACCACTTGTATCCAGCCGCGGAGGGTCTGAGGCTTGTCTTAAGAACATAAGAGAAGCCAATGTTGGATCAGGCCAATGGCCCATCTAGTCCAACACTCTGTCACACAGTGGCCAAAAATACCAAGTACCATCAGGAGGTCCAGCAGTGGGACCAGGACACTAGAAGCCCTCACATTGTTGCTCCCCCCAAGCACCAAGAATACAGTGCATCACTTGCCCCAGCCTGAGAGTTCCTATCTATACCTTGTGGCTAATAGCCACTGATGGACTTCTGCTCCATATGATCATCTAATTCCCTTTTGAAACTGTCTATGCTTGTAGCAGCCGCCACCTCCTGTGGCAGTAAATTCCATGTGTTTCACTCTTTGGGTGAAGAAGTACTTCCTTTTATCTGTTCTAACCCGACCGCTCAGCCATTTCTTTGAGTGCTCACGAGTTCTTGTATTGTGAGAAAGGGAGAAAAGTACTTCTTTCTCTACCTGCTCTATCCCATGCATAATCTTATAAACCTCGATCATGTCACCCCAAGCATTTTAACGTTGCTTCATAGGGAAAGTGTCCCAACCCTTTTATCATTCTAGTTGCCCTTTTCTGCACTTTTTCCAATGCTATAATATCCTTTCTGAGGTGTGGTGACCAGAACTGTACACAGTGCTCCAAATGAGGTTGCGCCATTGATTTATACAGGGGCATTATGATACTGGCTGATTTGTTTTCAATTCCCTTCCTAATAATCCCCAGCATAGCATTGGCCTTTTTTAACAGGGCAAACCCACCCTGGTTCAGATCCAGGTCCAGAATCCTCCCGGACCCTACCCGTCACAGCCTGCACTCCAAGTGTGTAGAGGGGACAGAGGAGCACATTCTCGCCCTGACTGTGAAGCCTTAAGGCTCACCAAATGCTCCCCCACCCCCAGAGGGGGGCCCCATCTGAGGTTCCCAGACTGCCAAGCCACTAGGTACCCAGTTTGAGGGGGAAAAACCCATCGCTGATATCTCAGGGTGCTTGCCATCTCCAACCTACCCCCTCAACCCGTGCTTTCCTGTCCCAGAGGGGCCTAACCAGATTACCAGGCCTATTTATGCCACAGCCCTCAAGGACCATGTGAAGCAGATGAAAAAAGCCCCCCTCAAAGCCAATCTGAGAGAGACCCACAACATTCCTGCACAGCCCCGGAACCAGCAACTGGTTATTCCCACATGGTTTAACATAAAGACCAAAAGTATTGCTGCACAAGTTCATATGCTTACAAAACTAACAGTAATGATATTTTAATATTTCAGCAAAACAGTAACATCAAAAGACCGAAGTCTTCAAACTGCGGAAGCAAGGACGAACTTTCTCGAGCTTGACAGTCCGTTTCGACCTGAGTCTTTATCAAACGTCCTATAAGGAACAACAATTTTAAGCAAGGGATAGCAACTCCTGGGAGAATTTTTACAAAAGTTATTTTCAATAAAATTACAATATTTTAATACATACAGTTTGTGTTATTTCTTCAAATCATGAGTTTCCAAAATATGTGCGTCAATTCTATAAGTATAATAATAATGCTAGTTTAATATTATACATCAATAAATATTGAAGAGAATTATACAAAATTCAAAAAGGTAGTACACGTAGACTTACCAAAAGTGGCTAATAATAGCTCTAGTATGTAACAGTTCCATCCGGATAATACATCTTAGCCCACTCTACAAAGACCTTCATTATAAATAGTGGTGCGTGTCACATGTTAATTGTACCAAGGGAGGCCAACGTACCATACTCCCATGTCCCTTACAGAAAAGCCTAATAGATTGGTGGTATCCAACCCGGGAATCTCAACTTGAAATCATTAGAAAAAATGTTGACTCCGACAAAATGCTGAACCATTGGAGCTGATAGATGCTTTGTGTTCCAGAACACGGGTTCTTAGCATTCTAGATGTCTGTCCAACATATCTGCGTTGGCATGCACAGATCAATAAATATACGACAAATTTACTGGCACAGGAAGAGAATTGTTTAATGGGTCTCTTTAAATTGACATCAGGAAAGTTTAAAGTGTCTGTTTCTAACATTAAAGGACATGCAGCACACCTGCCGCACCTGTGGTGTCCGGTCAAAGGAATTTCCTGGTGTTGCATCTTAAAGGCATCAGCCCTCACCAATTTTTCTCTTAAATTTTGAGTCCTTCTAAATCCCACCCTGGGTGGAAGATGGCATGCCGCAATGTCACTTAGAATGTGCCAATGTCTAATAACAATGGCTTTTAAATTCTGGGCTCTGTTGGTGTAATTGAGTGCCCAAGTTAATCTGTCATTGTGCTCCCGTTCCTCTCTATCCTGAACTTGTGCAGCAATACTTTTGGTCTTTATGTCATTTAAATTGCTGGATCCTGGTTACTTTATGCTTATTCCCACATGGTTGCCAGCTGAGGGCAGGTGGGTGGGAGCACGTCTTCGGCTGAAATAGCCGGGGAAATGGCTGCCACCACTAGACCTGGCTGGTCAGCCTTCCCTGATAGGTCAGCGCTCCTGTGCTGCCTCCCAATAGGCTCACCCTCCCACGTGATTCCTTCGAGGATGTGGGGGGTGGGCAAAATCTTGTGCTTGCATAGGGCCAGCATCAGTCGTTTTCCTGTTGGAATGGCCTTGGACAGCTGAGGCTGGTTGGGGTTCCCATGCAACGCCAAGCATGTGGATCTCAATCATTTTTACCTTTAATTACATCTGTCAAATACTTTCTTTAAATATGTCAAATTCTCTGACCTGTATTGGGATCAGGTGAACCTGGTTGATAGGTTTAATTGATAATTAGTGCTTATGGTTAGGTGTTACCAGAAGTGGTTAAAAATGAAGTCTTTCCCTGTTTTCTTTGCCTAACTGTAGACCCTTAGCTGGGAAGGCTACAGGGTGCTATTGTTTTTCCATGGGGGGAAACCCTGAACCTCTGCTGGAGGAATTGAGATTTGTGGTCTGCCCTGAGATTTGTTTTGTGTGCTGCAAGAATTGCTGTGGAACTGGTGCTGTAATATCTAAGGTAACTTAGCTAGAGATATTAAACATATTTTTCTATTTTCTGTTCACATAGTGTGTTGGTATTGCTTTGCACCATAAATAGTGGTGTGTTTTGTCTGGGGTTTGCAGAAGGGTTTTCTAGTTGCCTTTTTGGCCCTGCCAATATTATATGTGTGGAACTCATGACTCTGGAGAGGGTTTAGATTTCTGCTCAAAGTCCTAAAAGAAGCAGGGTTGACCTGTGCCTTGCATTCCTGGATGACGCAGGTCTGGTGGCAGCATACTGTGGTTTAGGAGCAAGAGGAACTTGACTCCTGATGTTAAAATTAGTCAGAGTGCTCTGCCTCACAGGGCTCCAGCCCAACCTCCTGCCAGGTTGGCAAAGGAGTGCTGGAGGTCTGGTGGTATCTGCCTGGCAGTGGCACTACAGGAAGATTCAAGGACTTTCCTCTGTGAACCACACTCCACATTCACCCCACCTAAGGAATTCCCCTCCCCCCAGCATCTATGGCAAACTAAGCGAAGCAAGGTTTGATCAGTCCTCTGTTAATTTCTACAGCAAATTAGCCTCTATAGTTGAATTTTTGGTTCAGTTTCCCAGGAGGTTTTAGAACTCTGCTGGCATTGTGGCCTTCTGGTATCGATAACTCTGCACATTACTTTTACGTTAGAGGAGGTTTATACATTCCAGAAGCTGGTGGTGTCACTATCAGAATCAAAATGGATAGGGTATCTGAAACTAGCTTCCTTGACTCTCCTTGACTTTCTGTGAGCTCCCTGACCCCAGAGACAGAAAGAAGGGGATGGATTTGGGTTGGTACATTGGGTCAGTTCTAGTTTAGCCTGCATCACATTCATGGTAGTTTTACATGATAGGTATGTCAGTAGATACATTAGCAGCTATAGGTCCAAGAAAGATGTCTACCTCTGGGTTACTAATGGTAGAGGCTGCTCGTTAATGCCTAGGGGCCTTGATGTCAGTAGCCGGAATGTATTCCTTATTTGTCTGGGTGTACACTGTATATTGAATTATAAGTATTGAATTAACAATTATGAGCCAATTTTGTATGCTACATACCAGACCATTCTGTGTTTGGAAGGTTTTACATTTTGGGTTTGAAATTCAAGAAATAGGAGAGTTTTTCTGAAATAGCTGTCTCTCTTTCTTGATGCAGTTGGGATCCCTGCCAGTTTCTCTCCCTCCCCAATAAACACAGTGCGGGTGGGAGTCTATTACAAGGTTCCTGGACTCCTAGTTTCCCCAACAGAGAGGTTCACACATAGAAACTCAGCACTCATTTCAGCTCCCTTTTCACTGCCCTTACTGAAAATTTATGTCATTGTTCCTTCCTAGTGCCCAAACAATTACTACATGACTGCAATGTTGGGCATATTTTTCTTTGAATAAAGCCTATTGAATGCAATGAAATTTTCTCTGAAGTTAAAGCACATAGGATTCTGCTCCATATTATCTTCCCAAACTTTCAACAGGATCTTAGGCCTAACTTTATTTAATTAGCATACTGATTTGCATAATATATACTGTATCCTGAGTGCGGAATCCATAATCCATTTGAATGCCAACCTCTGGAGCGGTTTGTCATACCATAAATCAATGCTTGTACCTTTAAAGTTGAAGCATATTAAATATACAACAAACAAAGAAAAAATTGGAAGGAAACATTTAAAAAGAAAACAAAGGCTGCAGTCACACACACTAAATAATCCACTTTCAATCCACTTTCAATGTACTTTCCAACTGGATTTTGCCAATTCACACTGTAAAATCCAGTTGGAAAGTGCATGGAAAGTGCATGGAAAGTGGATTATTTAGTGTGGGTGACCTCAGCCAATGTCTGGCAGGAGGGAGCTATCGCCCATGGAGCAACAAGTGTTCTTGGAGGCAGAAATATAATTTGTCTACATTAAAAATGCAGTTATCAGCAGAAGGGTCTGAAAAGGCATAATTCATCAACACTGGATTCAGAGAGACATCTTAAAATAGGAGTGCCATTTACATGCACACAAAGAGGTGGCTGCAAAAGTGAAAGAAAGGAACCTTCTGTTTGTTGCATAACTTTCTCCTTTACTCTTTTTGGTACATGGAGGGCCAGGGTGACATTAGGCAAGGAAAATAAGAACCTTGCTCAAAATAGCAGGCAGTTCAACTCATTTGAGTGACCTGAATGGAAAGTAATCTAATGCTGCAATTTCAGAGAAACAATATAGAGTCACTCACATACATAATGATTAATGACTGGATACTACAGTGTGAAAACCATTTAGAAATGGCATTTTTGTCACTGACAGTACTACACACACAGTAAAGGTCATACATGATAAGAGTATTATCCATATTTCCTTGGAAAACATGCTTAACCTTGTAGAGCACAATTCCCTACAAAATCAGTGATCCATCTACCGCTTCAGAATGGCTCATGGGAAAAGCTCAGAAAACTAGTATAACATAGACATGCACCTTCCAGTTTGAAATTGCCTGTAATGTCAGGCAACAATGGCCACTTTAAGTGGTAGGCTATAACATTACTCCAAGTGCACTATATCAAGAGAGTAATTCTCACTGAACTACAACGATAAAATAATTGGTAATTATTATCCTGCTTGGTTTTTTGTGTGTGATGCATATGAGTCACAGATGAGACACAGTAGGGACCTAATTTTCTAAATATATCCTTTCGTTTGAATAATACAGTTCTCTAATTCAACATCCAATGTTAACGAGCCAATTTGATGTAGTGGCTAAGTGCGCAGACTCTAATCTGGGAGAACCAGGTTTGATTCCCCACCCCTCCACTCACAGCTGCTGGATGACCTTGGGCAAGCCATAGTTCTGTCAGAGGTGTTCTTGAAAAGAGCACTTTCTGTCAGAGCTCTCTCAGCCCCACCTACCTATTGGGGTTGTCTGTTGTGGGGAGGGGAAGGGAAAGGAGTTTGTAAGCTGCTCTGAGACTCTGAGTGAAGGGCAGGGTATAAATCCAATCTCTTCTTCTTCTTCTCTCTGTACCAGCATTCCAAAGTAGGATCTTAAGTAAGAAGCAGCACTAGTCAAAATCACCCACTGTTAAAGTCTGGTCAGAATCAGCTGCTGGGATGATCTCTTGTTGAGGAGTGTTACAGTTCCTCATTTTCTGGTTCCATTAACTGTGTGTGTGTATTAAGTGTTACGCTGTTAGCTCGGGCCCAAATACCCTTTAGCAGAGTCTGCCACCATCAAGAGATTTTAAGTATTTACTAGGCTGCTCTAGGCCAGCAAATAATTCCCCTCCTTAATACAGCCGGTATGCCTGTGTGAGGGAGAGCAAAGAATCCCATCTCTCCCTTTTCTCTTTTGGCTGGCACAGTGGTGTTTGCATTTTAGACTTCTTGGTATACAGTTCTGTCACGAAGGACAGCCTAAACCAGTAAGCAACTTTCAGCAGATGACAATAGCTGTTAGTGAAAGTACAGCACCTGGTGAGCAGAAGCGCTTGAAATATTGTTATTATCCTCTGTCCATATGTTCTAATAACCAAAGGGACAGTTATTCTCAGTGTGGTTAAAGATCAGCAGCAGGACAAGATTAAAAGTTATGGGTGCCCCAGGCTGAACAATTTTCTGGCCTGCCTCAGTCCTCCAACCAACCCCCCCCCCCCCCCCCCCCTCTCCCCCGTCTTCCACACACAGGAACAGGAACAGGCACACTGCAAACTCAAGATTAACTCTACTCTCATATCTACAAAGTTCAGTCCTGGAACAGACAATCTTGAGACAAGGACTTGGTAAAATAAAACAGGATTCAGCTGCTTAGATGTTCCTGCCCTGTTGAAGCACCATAGGCAGAGCTAGGCTATAAAGTTGAGTGAAAGTAATGCTTTAAGAGGTACACATTGATCAGACACTCAGTGCATTAGCATGTAGAGGTTTCCAAACCGACACTCTCAGCTTGTCAGACCAGCTTTTAGATACTTCAATGAACAAGATGACAAAGGCTTCTTGACACTGAAGAGGTTAGAAAGCACATCACCAAAACACCTTGTAAAGTATTCTGGGACAAATCCCACCCCTCCCTAATAAATACCTCTCAAAACAAGCCTATCCTTGAAGATGGCACAGTGCGGTTAATAAGAACAAATTCTTCTTAGTTAGAAGGCAGAGATCACTAGTGAAAGCAGAATGTCATTTGTAAGTAGTACAAGTAAAAGAAGGGTGGAGAAGAATCAAGGCAGCTGCGACTGGCAGTCAGATGGATCACTTCATGGAGCTACAGCACGGTAGCTGTCACATAAGCAACATTAGCTGGCTGTGCTATGCTACCAAGATGCCATATGTGTACATTCTTCCTTGCCAAAAGCAGAAGTTTGTCTTGTGCCCAAGCTATTTAATTGATGTATGCATATACTTTACTCCTTAATTGCAGATATTATTGATAACAATAATTATCAGTTATTTTAGACCAGCCATGATGTTAAGCAAAGTGGGTTTAGTAAAATCAAACATGAGCCAATTACTAATTCTACAGAAGTCCAAAAGGATTTAATGCTATTTGAGAATTAACTTTGTGAATACCTAACACACTAGACAGGAGGAATAACTTTCACTAGGACTTGGGATACCAGGGTTCAAATACCTCTTCTGCTATGTCAATTTCCCAGGTGACCCTGGGCCCCTCACAGTTTCACAGCCTAACATATTTTACTAAGCTGTTGTTGTGAGGATCAAGTAGAGAAGGGGAGAATTATGTGAAAAGTTGTTTTGGATACTGGGCAGGGAGAAAAGCAGGATATAAATATTTTTTTAAAAAAGTATTACAATGGAGAAAACAGAAGAAATGGTGGCAGTGTAGACCAGCGTTCCCTCTAAGCTGTGGAGTCTTGTGAGCAAAAGTTCTACTTTGTGAGCTACTGGCATTAAAGTTGTGAGCGAGCAATTTGGCTCCTGCATAACTTAGTTTGCTCTGGAGCCATCTTTCCTGAGCTAAGACAAAAATGTGTGAGCCAGAGTCTAAAAAACTGTGAGCTGGCTCACACCAACTCAGCTTAGAGGGAACACTGGTGTAGACACATGAAGGGAGAGAATCTTAAGGAACTAATGAGTGAAGTATTGGCCCCAGTGACAGATATGAAGGCGGAACTCTTGTTAAACGAAATGGATGTGGCCTATAGGTCATATTCAGGATATATAAAGAAAAACAATCTGCCTGGGGAAATTGTGGTAAGATTCTCGAAGAGGCATGTGAGGGATACAATCCTTAAAGCAGTATCTGGAGCACCCCTGAAAGTGGGGGAGAATACCATCAGGACGTTAAAAGACATTCCATTTGAAATAAGACAAAGGAGAAAGAAATATAAAGAATTAATTCTTTTTCTACAGACAAATACAATTGGATATAGATGGTTAACTTCAGAAGGCGTAACCTTCAAAATCAAGGATAAAAAAAAAAGATTGAAGCACGGGAATTTTTAAGAGTCCAGATGGAAGGGCCAGGGAAGGAAGGAGAGAAAGGGGAGGACAGTAAGTCCAGAGAAAGGGGCGGCAGCCCCTAAAAGTCCTTATAAGCTTCGGAAAAGACTAGGCAAGGAGAAGTAAAGGCTGAAGGAGACTGAATTGTTCCTTTAAAAAAATGCTGAAGTGAGATGCTTTGGGGTGTTTCTGTATGACAGTTAAACTTAAGATTTGAAAAAGATAATGTTAAACTTGACTCAGTGGATAGTAATATTAACGGGATTAAGACTAAATGTATGGTTAAGATGGTGGGATGATCTCCTCTCTTGGGTTTTTAGTCAGTAGTGGGTATCTTTCTTTATCCTATAAATGTAGTTCCCCCTCCCATTTTCTATTGTAGTTTGTAGTGTTATAAAAAAATGCAATAAAAAAATCCCCTCCGGGGGCTTAAAAAAAAAAGGAAAAGGGGTATTGGGGAATAAAATGAAAATAAATACAAAAGGGGTATTGGGGAATAAAAAGAAAATAATTATATAAAAGTATTTACATTGCTCAAGGACATTCTTATTTTTAATGTATTATGCCAAGGTATAATAAGCTTCATTTCACAGCTTCTCTTTTACAATTTTAATATAACAATAAAAAATCACCATCATCAAAAGGGAGTGCAAAAAACCATTAAATAAAGATAGCAGTACCTAAGGTCTATTCCAACTATCCACCGTATATATCTCTCCACTGTGCTAACCTGCCCCATTAACAAAAAATATGCCCCCCAATCAAAAAAATTCTGGCTACGGGCCTGCTTGTGGTGTATTTTTCAACCCTAAGTTGGTTCCTGCAAAAAGCTAAACTGGTCACAGTTTCTCATGCTCTAATAATATCCAGCCTAATGAAATATGCTGTTTGTGAGGCTGCCCTTGAAGGTGGTTTGGTGAATAGAGTTACTCTCAACAGCATTCCCTTTCGCAGTGATTTGTTTATTGAAGTATAATCATATTCCAGGCTACTTCAGTACCATGTCAGAACTGAGGTTCTGGCAGGAGAATCCAAAGATATAGACAGTTCAAACAAGCCCCCCCCCCCTTTGAAAAACAAAATCACATACCCAGTA